>NW_006963205.1:0-842 GCF_000164805.1 Carlito syrichta
CTAATTTTTAAATTAAAAGATGTTAGGAAAGTCAGGGAAACAAGCATGTCAGATTGTCATTTATGACAACAGCATCCGAACTTTGACATCATAATGGGGGGGACCATGACTACTGAGCAATTCTTAGGTTTCAAGGAATTGTCTACAATGCTCTCCCAAATGTGATAGAGATGGTGGATTTTCATTTCCAAAAGTGAAGGAAACCAGGTGTTCACAGCTATCCAACATCTCCATGGATAAGTGGCCATTCAAGAATCCACTGAACAAATTAGTCTTTTCTTTTTTTTTTAAAGCAGGATTTATTGAGAGAACAGAAAATCTTGCACAGTGGGAAGGGAACTGAGGGGTGTGTGCACAAAGTAGTCTCTTATTATTATGGTCACAGAGTCCTGTTGAAGCTTGGTTATAGCACAACCAAATAATATTTTAGCACTTTCTTTAGTTTAGATACTTTTGGGTTTTTTAGGATAATTTAACAGCCTTTGAGCAGTTTTTCTCTCAGGATTTGAATATTGTTTTACCAAAGGTCAAAGACAGTTTTCCAGAATTTTCAATTACCTAAATTTTTATACTAACGAGGAGGCCAAATACTTCTTTGTAAATCTCCATGTTATTTTGGTTTATAAATATTCCGCCCCAAATTTTCTCTTTTGTATGTTCCTGATTTTATATGCTTGGCAGTTAAAAGTATCACGTTAATCTGAGAATTTGTTGCAGAGTACTGCATTATGTCTTACGTAGAGGAAAATACTAGGTGATTGAATGGAAATACACTTTGAAAAATATATATTGGTTTAAAATATAAAGGGGAATGTAATTTTTTATTTCCTTCAAATATGTAG
>NW_006963206.1:0-808 GCF_000164805.1 Carlito syrichta
ACAGTAGCAATATCTGTCTGGGGATGGGGAAGCACCTCTTATCAACAGGGGGCCTGAATGAAATGTAATTGTACACCTAAACCTTAACTGTACCCCACATTAATAAATGAAATTAAGTATGCAGTTTTTTCCTTCATTTGCAGCTGACAGTTGACAGATGAATCTTGCAATTCAAATAGTTTGAAGCACAGCCTACGAAGTCTAACACCATGCTTATTAATTACTTTTTTATTTATCTATTTATTTAGTTGGAAGTAAATAAAACACATTGTCCGAGAAAAGAGGTTATCAAATTTTTCTTAAAGGAAGGAGAAAGAAAATATTAGATGTCGTCAATGATGTTAAAACAAAAACACAAACTCGATTGTTGGAAGAATCATGACATAATATAAAATGGAATGTGTTGTGACCATTTGTGTAAATTCAAGTAACAAACTGTGGTGGGACTCCAGCAAAGACAAAAACCTGTTTTGGAGTTCCCTTGCCAAATTTCCTTTGAAGAAAGCTGAAAGAAAACCTTAGGTTTTCCCAATACTGTTGAGGAGAAAACAGAAACGTGCATGCTGGAAGACTCTTGCTATAACACATAAAAGATTGAGGTGAGATTATTTGTGTCAATTCAGGGTTCAGCGGTGGGACTTCAGCATAGTCAAATACCTGCTCTGGAGTTCCCTTGACAGAACTGTGCTTCTCTGGGCTATAGAAATCTTTAGGGCTATGTATAAAAGTCTGTGTGCTATCTTCATCTCAGTTTATATTGAGGCTGTTTCTTCCTTACTTTATAGGACTGAATCTAGGTCACATCTGA
>NW_006963207.1:0-1728 GCF_000164805.1 Carlito syrichta
TTACTGTTGTGTGATAACTACGTGCCTTATTAATGTCGTGTGATACTATGTGCGTTATTAGTGTAGTGTGATTTTATGTGCCTTTATTAGTGTCAGGTGATACTACGTGCCTTATTAGTGTCGTGTGATACTACTTGCTTTCATAATGTCGTCTGATACTATGTGCCTTCTTGGTGTCCTCTGATTCTCTGTGCCATCTTAGTGTAATCTGATGCTATGTGCCTTCTTAGTGTCATCTGATCCTACTCGCTTTCTTAGTGTTGTCTGATACTACTTGCCTTTCTATTGTCATTGGATACTAGTTGCCTTCTTAGTTTCGTCTGATACTACTTTCCTTCTTAGTGTATTCTGATACTACTTTCCTTCTTAATGTCTTCTGAAACTACTTGTTTTTAATGTCGTCTGATACTACTTGCTTGTTAGTGTCATCTGATACTACTTTCCTTGTTAGTGCCGTCTGATACCACTTGCCTTATTAGTGCCATCTGATACTCCTTGCCTTGTTAGTGCCATCTGATACTGCTTGCCTTGTTAGTGCCATCTGATACTCGTTGCCTTATTAGTGCCGTCTGATACTCCTTGCCTTATTACTGCCGTCTGATTCTCTTTGCCTTATTAGTGCCCTCTGATACTCCTTGTCTTATTAGTGACGTCTGATACTTCTTGCCTTATAAGTGCCGTTTGATACTCCTTGCCTTATTAGTGCCAAATGATACTGGTTGCTTTATTAGTGCCGTCTGATACTCGTTGCCTTATTAGTGCTGTCTGAAACTACTTTCCTTATTAGTGTCATGTGACACTACTTGCCTTATTAGTGTCGTGTGATACTACTTGCCTTATCAGTGTCATTGGATACTACTCGCCTTATTAGTGTCATGTGATACTATGTGCCTTATTAGTGTCGTGTGATACTACTTGTCTTATTAGTGTCATGTGATACTACTTGCCTTATTAGTGTCGTTTGATACTACTCGCCTTATTAGTGTTGTGTGATACTACTTGCCTTATTAGTGTCATTTGATACTACTCGCCTTATTATTGTTGTGTGATACTACGTGCCTTATTAGTGTCTTGAGATACTACCTGCTTTATTCGTGTCTTGTGATACTACCTGACTTATTCGTGTCTTGTGATACTACCTGCCTTATTCAAGTTTTGTTATACTACCTGCGTTATTCGTGTCTTGTGATACTACCTGCCCTATTAGTGTGTTGTGATACTACCTGTCTTATTAGTGTGTTGTGATACTACCTGCCTTATTAGTGTGTTGTGATACTACCTGCCTTATTAGTGTGTTGTGATACTACCTACCTTATTAGTGTCTTGTGATACTACTTACCTTATTAGTGTCTTGTGATACTATTTTCCTTATTAGTGTCTTGTGAAACTACCTGCCTTATTAGTGTCTTGTGATACCACTTGCCTTATTAGTGTCTTGTGATACTATTTGCCTTATTAGTGTCTTGTTATACTACTTGCCTTATTAGTGTCTTGTGATCTACTTTCCTTATTAGTGTCTTCTGATACTACTTGCCTTATTAGTGTCTTGTGATACTACTTGCCTTATTAGTGTCTTGTGAAACTACTTGCCTTATTAGTGTCATGTGATACTACTTGCCTTATTAGTGTCGTTTGATACTACTCGCCTTATTATTGTCGTGTGATACTACGTGCCCTATTAGTGTCTTGTGATACTACCTGCCTTATTCGAGTTTTGTTATACTACCA
>NW_006963208.1:0-787 GCF_000164805.1 Carlito syrichta
CAGGTGCATCTTAAGACGATAGTTATATACAAATATGGCGATAAGATTCTTTGGGTCCTGGAATCTCCCCTTTGTAGGTCCACATTCTCGGTTACAACTATCAAGAAGACCAGAACTTTGCTGAGGAACTATAATGACAATATTGTCATATCGAAGAGGCCTGAGCCCTAAAAAATTTTTGGACAGAGAATCCCAGATTCCAGATTAGCCCTTATAATGTGGCCATGTAGAATCCTTGGATTGGTGACCCCCATAACCCAGATTCTTTTTGTTCTCAGTAAGGCTCCCAGAAGTTACCTGGCGATGTGGAAGTACAATCTCTCTTATACAAATACTCATACGCACAAAAGTTCAGAAGGGCCATGTAATCCAAGATTTCTGGATTCCCTTCAAGAATACATCCTAAATATGTGGGAACTCCTAAACTCAATTATGAATATCAATCTAAAATTCCAGCAATAGTTTCTGGATTAGGAGGTAAACCTGAAGTCGGAAATTACACTAAAAATAGCGAGATGATTCCTTGGGTTGTGGCATCTGGCCTTACAGTCTCCTGCAAAAAAAGCCGAGCAGACTGCTAGATTTTCTGTTACAACTAAGAAGAGGAGCAGTAGGTTCCTGGGAATTGGTAATGATAGATTTGTGGTACAGATATAGGAATTAGTTTTGAAAAGTTTGGAGACTAGGACTACAAATTCCTGATTAGCATTTAGAAATTCGTGTAGCTTCTCGGTATGAGACTACCTTAAGCCAGGAAAAAATTAACAGCTGCCCAAAAGTTTGCTGG
>NW_006963209.1:0-797 GCF_000164805.1 Carlito syrichta
ACAGGAAAAAACAGGATGGGAGCAGAGCCCCCAGACCTACTACTCCGGGTTCTGGATGACCATAGTATTCACCTCGTCATTCTCAGTCCAGTAGAAAATGGGGATGCAAGTGTTGTTGCCCAAGCGTGGGTACTCACGGGGTTTCTGGAACTCATGCACCAGCTGAACAATCTGCTGTGTGGTAAGATTCTCTGGAGGAGAACCCTCCCCTGTCTCTCCTTGTGCAGGCTCCCCATCACTGGTGAGGATCACCTTGCATAGATCTGTGAATGGAGAGAGGCCAGCATCTGTGCACTATGCCCTGCTGGGCACCTGCCCTGCATCCTGTGGTTGCCACTCACTAGCCTGCTGTGCATCAGCAGCTTCCAGCTCCTGGGGAACTGCAGGCCCTGAAGAGGTCTCTGCAGCAGGGCTCTGGGCAGCTGCCAGAAATTTGCCATGCCACTTTTCATGCTCATTCACAAATTGTAACACCAACTCCTGCAGCTCCTGCAGCTTTCCCTGAAGGGAGAGATGCTCAGTGCCTGCTCACTACCCACCTGGCGTGTAGACAATACCTGGGTCCTATCCTCATCTCTTTCTTGTCCTGGGCCAGCCTGCTGATGTACTCCTCCTTCTCTCAGTGCTGCTCCTTCAGCACTACCTTCTGGTTCTGGTAAAGGGCAATGTACTTGCCTGCAGAATGACAGGACTCAGAAGCTGGCCCCTCCAAACTCACAGAGCAGCTGCACCACGGCCCTGAATCCCAACTCATTGATAGTGTCAGTGTCTCAAGACAGCTGGATGCAGTGATGCTC
>NW_006963210.1:0-742 GCF_000164805.1 Carlito syrichta
CTCTGTTAACAAAAGAAGTCAAAAGCAATCTTCAGACTCAGAACACTTCCACCAACTTGTCTAATGCCAATGTGTTTAATGGCATTGCTACATCTTTTTTTTTTTTTTTTAGGGTTGCATCTCATTCTGTTCCCCAGGCTGGAGCGTAGTGGCAAGCTCAGGGCCACCACAGTGATGACCTGCTGGGCTCTGGTGATCCTTGCACCTCAGCCTTCCAAGTAGCCAGGACTACAGGTATGTGCTACCATGCCCAGCTAATTTTGATTTATCATAGAGACAAGGTCTTACTAACTTGCCCAGGCCAGTCTCGAACCCACCGGCTCAGGCAGTTCACTCACCTAAACCTCCAAACTGTTGGGATTACAGGCTGAGCCACCAAACCCAGCCTAATTATTCTTTATTCAGACCTTACTTGGTTGTTCTGGGAGTAACTGCCATCCTGTTTACATGTGCATTTTATTAACTGTGTTCTACATGGAGCTGATGGAGTAACCAGATGGAACCTTAATAGTACATGTTCTCATCCTTCAATTTTATTTGAGAATCTACTCCATCTCCGATGGGAATCTTAAGTATCTATGCCTTTCCATGTTCCACAGCCACAAGGAAATGTTCTTAATACTACAGGTCATAAATTAATGGTGAGAACAGTTTATGGCGGCTAAGCAGCATGAATGAACAACAGAGAGAAGCTCTGCCATGTTGGGAGAAGTGTTTTCCATAACCCTTGACTATCACATGA
>NW_006963211.1:0-957 GCF_000164805.1 Carlito syrichta
CATTAATCAAGTAGTTAATTCAGGCTTCTTACCAGCTTCCTAGCTCGTTTAGTCATCTCATTAAGTCAGTTGGCTATGTTGCTCGCTTTCTAGTCAAAAAGCTAGTCAATTCAGATGACTAGACAGCTGTCTAGTTACATATTTCAGCTAGATAAGTCAGTGGCTAGCTAGGTAGCTAGTTAGTTAAATCAGCTATTTATGTCAGCTGGCTAGCTAGTTAAGTCAACTATTTAAGTCGTCTATGTAGCTAGCTAGGTAGCTAGCTAGGTAGCTAGCTAGATAGCTAGCTAGGTAGCTAGCTAGTTATTTCAGGTGGTTAATTCAGCTGGCTATTTAGGAAACTAGCTTGTTAAGTCAGCTAGATAAGTGAACTGGTTAGCAATTTAGTCAGCTTGTTAAGTCAGCTAGCTAGCAAGCTGCCTATGTGGGTAGCTAGCTAGTTAAGTCAGCTGGCTAGCTAGCTGGTTAGCTAGGTAACTAGGTTGTTAAGTCAGCTGGCAATCCAGTGGGATACATGGGTAGATAGCTATTAAAGTCAGCTGGCTAGCCAGCTCGCTAACTAAAGATGTCAGCTACTTAAGTAAGCTGACTAGCCAGTTGGCTAACTAGTTAAATAAAGTAGTTTAGTCAGCTGCCTAGCCAGCTGGCTAGCTGGTTAAGTCAATTAGTTAATTCAAGTGGTTGGCCAACTGGCTAGCTAGGTAGCTATATAGTTAATTTAGCTGTCTAGCCAGTTGGTTAGTTGATTAATTCAGCTAGTTAAGTCAGCTGGCTAGCCACCTTGCGAAGTAGGTAGTTCGCTAATTAAGTCATCTGGCTAGCTGGCTGGCTAGCTAGTTAAGTCAGTGTGTTAAGTGACCTGGCTAACCAGCTGTTTAGATAAGTGGCTAACTAGTTAAGCCAACTTTCTAGTCAGATGGCTATCTACTTAAGTCAGCTAGTTAAGTTAGTTGGTAG
>NW_006963212.1:0-710 GCF_000164805.1 Carlito syrichta
TACAATTAAGGATTCATATGAGCCGAGCTCGATGGCTCAGCCTGTAATCCCGCTCCTTTGTTAGGCTGAGGTGAGTGGACTGCCATAGCATGCGGGTTCGAGAACCACCTGGGTAGCAAGACATCATTTCTAGAATAAATGAAAAAATTAGTCTGGTGTGGTAGTGCATGCCTGTGAATCAGGTTATAGGGAAGACTGAGGCGGAAGGATCTCTGTAGCCCAACAGGTGGAGGCTGCGGTGGCCGTGAGCAGCTACTGTACTCCAGACTAGGCAACACAATGAGACTACAATTCAAAAAAAAACGAATTCACATGAAACTATAAGCAATCAAGTATAGCCAAAAGAATCTCATCAAAAGAAACAAAGCAAGAGCTATCACTGTTCCAGGCTTCAAACTTTACTATATATTTACAGTAATCAACACAGCCTGGTATTGGTACAAGAATAGGTCCATAGGCCTATGGATCAGGACAGAGAATGAAATCCTCAAATTCTCAAACAACACATCTTGTAAAAAAATTCCAAGATCCACTGGGTAATGGAAAATATTTTCAGTAAATGGTGGTGGGAAAAGGCTGAACACTTGAACAAGGGTGAAACAGGACTCCTAACTATCACCATACACATTAACTCTAAATGGATCAAGACCTAAACGTTAATCACCACATTATAATAATCTTGAAAGCACAGGAGACAGCATTATTGAAAC
>NW_006963213.1:0-814 GCF_000164805.1 Carlito syrichta
CATATGAATTTAAGCATTGTCTTTTTCTAGGTCTGTGAAAAATGTTGCTGGTAGTTTGATAGGGATCATATTGAATTTGTAGATTGCTTTGGGTAGTACAGAAATCTTACAATATTGGTTCTTCCAATTCATGAGCATAGAATGTTCTTCCATTTTTTGGTATCATCTTTGATTTTTTTTAGCAATGTTTTGTTGTTCTTGTTGTATAAGTTGTTTCATCTCTTTGGTTAGATGAATACTAGAGTATTATATTGTTTATAGCTATTGTGAATTGAATAGTGTTTTTTATTACATTCTCAGCCTGCTTTTTGTTGGTGTATAGAAATGCAACTGGCATTAGGTTTCTATCCTGAGACTTTACTGAAATTGTTATCAGTACTAGGAATATTTTGGGTGTAATATGTAAGGTTTTCTACGCATATAATCATATCATCTTCCCCTTTTCCTATTTAAAATCCTATAATTTATTACTCTTGCCTGATTGCTCTGGCTAGGACTTTCAATAGGAGTGGGGAGAGTAGACATTCTTGTCTTGTTCCAGTTGTTAGGGAGAATGATTTCAGTTTCTACCTGCTAAGTCTGGTGTTGGCTGTGGGTTTGTCATAAATGGATCTTATTATCTTGAGGAAAGTTCTTTCAGTGCCTAGGTGTTTGAGGATTTTTATGGAGAAGGGATGTGATATTTTATCAAATGCCATTTCTATGACTATTGAGATAGTCATGTAGTTCTTGATTTTACATCTGTTTGTGAGGTGGATTACATTTATTGATTTGCATACGGTGAACCAGACTTGTACCCCTGGAATGAAGCCCA
>NW_006963214.1:0-758 GCF_000164805.1 Carlito syrichta
AAAAGGATGCTTCTGTGTGCCTACAGAATGGATGTCACAAGCCACTGCCCCCATGAGTCCCTCCCAGGCAGGGCTTCTCTGTTTCTATGATAGGCATCCGGGCACCATGCAACCACCTGACCACCATTTGAACACTGCATCTGTGGCTTAGTGCTCCTGTGAGGGCAAAACATACAGAGGTCTCTGTTGAGCCCCACCCCCCCATAACTGACACCTCTGCCTCTACCCCTGCTGCCTCTGGGTCAGGGAAAGACCAGAGAGCCAGGGCACTAAGTGAGCCAGTCAATCAGATACAACATCAACCACAGGCATCCTCACAGAGGAAAATAAGAAAATCTTTATAAAGCCTCATCCCAATGATAGCAGATTAAAAGAAAAGTCATTTCCCCCAAATAATAAGATACCACTGCAAGAATTCCAGCAATACCAAAAGCCAGAGTGTTGATACCTAAAAAGATTGTACCAACTCCCCCGTAATGAATCCTAACCAGAATGAAATATCCAAAATGACAGATATAGAAATCAGAATATGGATGATAAAGAAACTAAATGAGACCTAATAAAAAGTGGAAACCCAAAACAAAGAGACCCCAATCCATGAAGTGAAAGCTGACATGGAAATTCTTTAAAAGACTCAAACTAAACTTCTAGAATTAAAAAAATTTACTCCAGGAGCTTCAAAATACAATTGCAAGCTTTAACAACATAGTAGACAAAGATGAAAGAATTTCAGAGCTTGATACTAATCTTTTGAATCA
>NW_006963215.1:0-5015 GCF_000164805.1 Carlito syrichta
GGCATGGTGGAGCAGATCTGTGGTTCTAACCACTCTGGAGGCCGAGGCAGGAGGATCGCCTGAGCCAGGCAGTCATAGTCCATGGTAGCCATGAGCATGCCCCCGCACTTCAGTCTGGAAGACAGAGTGGGATATCGACTCCAAATAATAATAATCACCATCACCACCACCACCACCACCCCTGACACCCAGAGCGAGGAATCACCCTCAGGGATGGGAAAGGAAAAGACCATTTCTAGCCTGTTGTATGCAGGAGGTTTCAAAGGCGGCCACCAGGCATGTCAGTCCCCTGCCTTCAGCCACACACCTTAGAAGGCCAGCCTCCACCCTCCACACTCACACCCCATGGCAAAGACGCATGTGAGCTCCCAGAGCAGACTGCCCTGAGTTAGGGTGTCTAACGGGCACAGAGGAATATAGGCAGTTTGTCAACACCATGGCTAACCCTGGTTCTGGTAGCTTGGTCTGCCACCTTCATGCAGGAGGAGTTCCCCTTTCTCTCTCAATCACTCCATCGTCCCCCACCCATGTGTACCTTTCACTGGGGAACCGTGGTCACCCATCTTGATGCATGTGGGAGGCCCCTTTTTTTCACCAGAGTCACCTTAGGCTGGGTTATGGCATGGCGACAGGATCGTGGCTCCTGGGTCCTCAACTTGCGGAGCTGAGGAAGTCATCCTGCCTCAGCCCCTGAGCAGCCGGGACTCTGGTGGCCACCACGCTTGACTTTATTTTGGGGATCTCTGGTTGAGACAAAGTCTGGCCGTGTTGCCTGGGCCGTGGTCTCCAACCCCTTGGTGCAGGTAGCATCACCCTCGGCCTTCAAGGGCATGGGGCTGATGGTCGTGAGCCATGGTGCCTCGCCTGGACTCACAAATTCTATCATCAGGTCCAATGCAAAGGAATGCTCCAAGATGGAGGCCACCGCATCCCATGAAGCCAGCAACGTGGGCGCCACTGCATGAACCTCCAGTGTTTGCATTCCAGGGAGCGATGAGGTCTCACTACATGGGCCAGGCTGGTCTTGAAGTCCTGAGCTCTCTCTGTCCCCCACCTTGGCCTCCCAGAGACACAGTCCCATTGTCCACTGATCCACCATGTTTCGGGAATTGTAGGCCCATGGTTGGGCTTCCTTCCCAAATTATCTCTGTGTGTTCATGATGATGTAACTCCATACACAAATGGTTGCTCTACTATTTTTTCCTTTTTTACTTTGAGTTGGAGTCTCACTATGTAGGCCAGGGTGGAGGGTGGTAGCTCTCTCCCAGTCACCACAGACTCGGCCTGCTGGGCCATGGCGAGCCTTACCTCGCTCTTCCGAGTAGCCAGAACAACAGGCGAGTGCCACCACTCCTGGTTCATTACTGATGGAGGGTAGAGACGAGGTCTCGCTCAAGTGCCTGGGTGGGTCTCAGCCCACGGGATTGGGCCAGCTGCTGACCTCAGCCTCCCAAGTCACTGGGTTGACGAGGCTGAGCCCCAAGCCCAGCCTCGATCCTTCATCTAAATCGAACCAGAAATCCTGACCCAGTGAATGACGTCTGGAATCCCAGCACTCTGGGAGGCCTAGGCAGGAGGATGGCTGGAGCCCAGGAGCCCAAGGCAAGCCCAGGAAACACAAGGAGAGCCCATCTCTTCACCCATTCAGTCAGGGGGTCTTGGGTCGAGGTGCCTGCTGTCCTGGCCACTCCAGAGTCTGAGGCAGGTGGATAGCCAGAGCCCACAATTTTGATGCTGGCAGTGAACGATGTTCATGCCCCCAGGTCCCAGCCTGGGTCACAGAGCCAGACCCTGTCTCCAAAAAATCAGAAAAATACACAGATTCTCAACTGCGCATGATGTGATCACAGAGCGATTGACTTTAGAGCCAGGAAAATTGGGATTGGGGATAAGAAATTTCCCCAGGTGAGGGATGTGTCCCTGGTCTTTTATGGCGGAAGGATCTCATTGCCGAGTCAGATGGGCCAGCCTGACTGGGGTACATTTTTCCCCTCATAGAGAGACCCAGCAAGAACACGGAAAGGGAGACTCGGGAACTCCCACACCAACAGGTGGTAGTCATTAGGGTGGTTGTGACTGGAGGGTGCTGAACATGAGAACCCTTGTATGTGTGGGGGCGTGGGGAAAGGACTTAAGGAAGAAGGTTTGTTGGAGAATGGATTTCTTTGTTGACTTACATTTTCTTCCTTCCTTCCTTCCTTCCTTCCTTCCTTCCTTCCTTCCTTCCTTTCTTTCTTTCTTTCTCTCTCTCTCTCTCTTTCTTTCTCTCTTCCTTCTTTGCTTCTTTCTTTCTTCTTATCTTCCTTTCTACCTTTCGTCCTTCCTTTTCTTTCTTTCTTTTCTTTCTTTTCTTTCTTTCTTTCTTTCTTTCTTTCTTTCTTTCTTTCTTTCTTTCTTTCCTTTTTAAAATTTTCTTTCCTCACTATGTTGCTCAGGCAGCTCTCAAATCACCCAAATCGGGACATCCTCTCGGACTTTGCCTCCCAAACTGCTGAGATCACAGGATTTCCATTTGGTCGACATCATGGTCCTCCTGCCTGGTCTTGAACCCTGGGCCGGTGGTGATCCTTCTGCCAGGCCTGCCCTCACCCAAGATTTTATGTGTTTTGCTTAGAATCAAGGTGAGGGTTTGCTATGATGTCCAACCTGGTCTCTAGATTCTGGGTTCCAGCGGTCTCCCCTTCTCGGCCTCCCAGATTGTCAAGGAGACCGGCATGAGTTGCAAGGCCGTCCTTGCTCCCCCAGTGATTTGAGAGTCATGCTCTCCCTTTCCCAGAGGCAGTCACTGGGAGGAGTGTGTAGGTCCACCCTGGGGATCAAGGTGGGTGGAGTGGTAGGTGCCCCATTGGTGACACGCCCCTGCGCCAGCCACTGTCCCGGGTGATGACTCAGTGGGATACTATGGCCACCCTCCTTGGGTACATGGGATGTCAGAAGACAGTGGGTCTCCTGGTGGGGCCCAAGACGGGTGTGGAGACCATCATGCAGGCTCACACCTGTCATACCTGTGCTCTGGTAGACTGAGGCTAGAGGATAGCCTGAGCCCCTAGGTTCGAGACCAGCCTGGGTAACTTGGCAAGACCTCTCTCTAGAAGAAGCCAAAAAATGAGCCATTTGTGGTGGTGCACGCCTGTCGTTCCGGTCACTTAGGAGGCCACAATGAGAGGATACCTGGAGCCCAGCCTGTGGAGGCTGTGGTGGATGATATTGGGCCCCTGTGCTCCAGACTGGGTGACAGAGTGGGACTCTGAATCTGAATAATAATACCAACCACCACCACCACCATCACCACATCCCAGGCTCAGGGGCTCAACATGGCATCCTGGCTCTTCGGAGGCCCAGGCAAGTGGACGGCCTAAGCCTGTGGGTTTGACAAGAACCCGGGACACTGGTGAGACCTCGTCTCGGCCATCAAAATTAAATCCAAATATTAGCAGGGTGTGGTGTTGCAGGCCTGTGGTTCCAGCCACTCTGGGAACGAGGTGTGAGGATCGGCTGAGCTCAGTTGGTGGTGTTCGCGGTGGCCGTGAGCGTGCCCTTGTGTTCCAGCCTGGTTGACAGAGCAGGATTCTGACTCCAAATAATAATCATCATCATCACCACCACCACCATCACCACGGCCACCCAGCACGAGGAATCATCCTCAGGGATGGGAGAGGAAAAGGCACTTTCTGGCCTGTCGTTCACGGGATATTTCAAAGGTGACCCCTGGGCATGTTCATCCTGTGCCTTCAGTCATGCGCCCCAGATGGCCTGCCTCTACCCTCCAGACTTGTACCCCAAAGCAAAGATGCCTGTGAGCTCACGGAACAAACGGACCCCAGTTAGGGTGGCCTTTGGAAACAGAGTGATCAAGGATATCTGGCAATGCCGCAACCAGCCCTGGTTCCATTTCCCTGGTCTGCCCCCTTTGGCCATGGGGAGGGCCCCTTCCTCTCCCAATCACTCCATTGTCCCCCTCCCATGTGAACCTTTCCCTGGGGAGCTGTGGATACACTTCGTGACACACATAGGAGGCATCATTTTTGTCACTGGAGTCCCTGTGATCCAGGTTGGGGCACGGTGGCATGATCATGGCTCCTGAGTCCTCAACTTATGAGAGAGTTGGAGTCTCACTCCATCGTCCAGGCTGGAGGTCAGTGAATCGCTCCTGGCCACTGCAGAATAGGCCCACTGGGCTCTGTCGAGACTTGCCCCAGCCTTCCCAGGAGACTTAAAGACAGGTAACAGGTACACACCACCACAGCAGGCTCATTTGGGATGAGGGTAGAGATGAGGTCTCACTGAGTTGCCCGAGTGGGTTTCTGTTTGTGAGCTCGGGCTGGCCACAGGCCTCTGCCTCTCAAAGCACTGAGATGAAGAGGTTGAACCTGGCCTCGATACTTCATCAAAAATGAACCAGAAGGCCTGGCATGGTGGCCCACACCTGGAATCCAGTGCTCTGAGAGTCTGAGGTAGGAATATGGATGGAGCCCAGGAGCCCAAGGTCAACCAGGGCCACGCAAGGAGAACCCGTCTCCACACTCATCCAAACAGGGGGTCTGGGGTCAAGGTGTCTGTTGTCCCGGCCACTCAGGTATCTGATGCAGGAGGATCACCAGAGCCCACAATTTTGAGGCTGGCAGTGAATGATGGTATTTTCCCTGGGCCTTAGCCTGGGCCACAGACCTAGACACTGTCTCCCAAAACTTCAGAATCGCACACAGATTCTCAACTGTGCATGGTTAGTTCACAGGGCGACTGGCTTTAAAGTCAGGAAAAATGGAATTGGGGGCAAAGAAATGTCCCCATGTGAGGGAAGTGTTCCTGTCCTTTCATGGTGGAAGGTCCACGTTGCCAAGTGGGTGGGTTGGTCTGCCTGGTGCACATTTCTCCCCTCATAGAAGAGAGTTGACAGGAATCCAGCCAGCGAGACTTGGGAATGCCCACACCAAAGGGTCAGCCATTGTGGAGGGTTGGAACAGGAATTTCCCATGATTTGGGAACCCTCATATTTGGGGAGGGCAGGGTGGAAG
>NW_006963216.1:0-812 GCF_000164805.1 Carlito syrichta
AAGCCAGATGGCTACCAAGCTGACTCAAATAGCTGACATAACTAGTTAGCCAGCTGGCTAGCCAGGTGACTTAACTAGCTGACATCTCTTGCTAGCCAGGTGGCTAGCCAGCTGACTTACCTAGCTAGCTACTGATGTATACTGCTGACTTGCCCACTGAATTAACTACCTAGCTACATAGATAACCACCTGGCTATCTAGCAGATGTAACTAGGTGACTTAACTAGCTAGCCAGCTGGTTAGATCAGCTGAATTAACTAGTTAGCTACCCAGATAGGCAGCTGGCTAGACAGCTGACTTAACTCACTGACTCAACTAGCTTGCTAGCTGACTTATCTATCTGATTTAATTAACTAGCCAGCTGACTGTCCAGCTGAATTAACTAGCTGAATTAACCAGTTTGCCAGCTGGCTATTCAGCTGAATTAATTAGCTAGCTACCTACTTAGTCAGATGAAAAGACAGATGAATTAAGTAGCTCACTTAACTAGCAAGATAGCTGGCTAACCAGCTGATTTAACTAACTTGGTACCTACCTATCCAGCTGGCTAGACAACTGACTTAACTAGTTGACTTAAGGAGCTAGCAAGCTGGCAGAACTAACTGACTTAACTAGTTAGCCAGCTGGCTACCCAGCTGACTTAACTAGCTCTCTACCTAGCTAGTTAGCTGGCAATTCAACAGACTTATCTAGCTGGTTTAATTAGTTAGCCAGCTGGCTATCCACTGACTTACAAGCTCGCTACCTAGCTAGTCAGCTGGCTAACCAGCTGACTTAACTAGCTGACTTAAATAGCTAGCCTGCTTGCTAGA
>NW_006963217.1:0-778 GCF_000164805.1 Carlito syrichta
CTAGGAAGCTAGTTAGTTAAGTCAGCTAGATATGTCAGCGAGCTAGTTACTTAAGTCAGCTAGTTAAGTCAGCTAGTTATATGACTGCTAGCTAGGTAGCTAGCTAGTAAAATCAGCTAGTTATGTCAGCTGGCTAGGTAGGTAGCTGGCTAGTTAACTCAGTTAGTTAGGTCAGCAGCCGAGCTAGTTAAGTCAGTTAGTTAAGTCAACTTGCTAGCCAGCTGCCTAGCAGGATCGCTGGCTAGATAAGTCTGCTGGCAAGCCAACTGGCTACTACTTTACATCAATTAATTACGTCAGCTGGCAAGCCAGTGTTATATGTTGGTAGCTAGCTAGTTAAGAAAGCTTTCTAGCCACCTGGCTATCTAGTGATGTCAGCTACTTAAGTCAGATGGCTAGCCAGTTGGCTAACGAGTTAAGTCACCTAGTGTGGTCAGTTGGCTAGCCAGCTGCTTAGGTGGTTAAGTCAGCTAGTTAATTGAAATGGCTAGCAATCTGCCTAGCTAGGTAGCCAGCTACTTAAGTCAGCTGACTAGCCCACCATCTAGCTTGTTATATCAGCTAGTTAAATCAACTGGCTAACCCCCTGGCTAGGTATTTAGCTAGCTAAATAAGTCATCTGGCTAACCCGCTGTCTAGCTAGTTATGTCAGCAAATTAAGAGAGCTGGCTAACCTGCTGGCTAGATTGGTGGCTAGCTAGTTAAGCCAGCTGGCTAGCCAGATGGCTATCTACTTAAGTCAGCTCGTTAAGTCAACTGGTTTGCTGGCTGGCTAGCT
>NW_006963218.1:0-770 GCF_000164805.1 Carlito syrichta
ATAGAATGGGTCAATTTGGTATACCAGAATTGTTTTTTAGCAACTGTCATGTCTTGAATTTTTAAATGTAATTTATATTTGAGTCTGAAAGATTTTAAATTTTAAGAATATAATTTTTAAAATTTTGTGTCGTGTGTAGACAGATATTTTTATCTTTAAAAGAGTGAGATAAATCTACGTAAACTCAGAGTAACATTGAGGAGCCAATTTAATCTTTAAAGTCACAAGTTTTTGTCTTATAGCTAGAACTGCTTTTTTCAAGGCAATAACTTTGTTTTCTAGCTTGTGATCAATAATCTCTTGAGTAGCTAAGGCTATAGAAATAGTTTTAGATAACTGATCAGCTAAGGTAGCTGTGTGATCCTCCTTAGCTAAAGTCACAGCGGAAACTGTTATTGAAGTAGCAACAGTCATTAGGGCTGTAATTTTCAAGATCAAAGTGGGTAAAAACATTTTAGTCTTTTTTTAGAAGAGTATTATCCTCATATAACGTTTGTAAACCATATTCATCATACCAGCGAGATGACAGTTGTATTTAAACCATTTAATAAGGAGGCTGTTTAAAGATTACAAAACCTTCATAAAAGGCATCAGTTAAACAGTTAGTTAAAATATATTGTGAACAAGACATCTTATAAACATTATTGTGATAGTTAATTTTAATAGTTTGATATTCATTCCATACAAGAAAAACATTAGGGGATTGTAAGCCAGCTCTTATTTTACAGGTATGAAATCCCCTACGTGGTCGGGCTAAAACAATGGGTTTC
>NW_006963219.1:0-886 GCF_000164805.1 Carlito syrichta
TCTCTGGACCCCGTGATCATTGTAAATGGGTACCTGGCCCTACACGTCCGTTAGTTTCCTCGACAACTAAGGACAGATTACAGGACCAAAAGGATCATGTTGCCATATTTGAATGTAATTATGGGCTTCAGATGAACCTTGTAAGTATTAAAATTCCGTTTGTAATTTTATTTTGTGAAGGGCTGATGGTTTTGCAGTTGCCAAGTGTTTAGTAAGTATTTTTAAATGTAACCAGGAATCATGGATTCCTCATTTCTAGGAAACTCCTGGACATCTGTCCTTTCGGATACAGTGTTTTGTAATCCACATCGACAGGGAAAATCAGGGCATCTTGCTGGGAATGAAAAGGAAATTCGGATTCTTGCAGTTCTCATTCGCATAAGTCTACAGGGCCTCTTGATAAGGTTTAATCAGGAATCTGGGCTTCTAGGTCCTTACATTGTTAGGGTGTCTTGTATAAGGGGAACAGGAATCTTGGATTCCAATTTCCCCAAGAAACCTCTGGGAGTCTTAGAATTGTTATCCAAACAACTTGAATAGTACATCACCAGGAAATGTCTTGGTGTCTTGCTGAGAATGAAGCAAGAATCTGGGTAAAGGCAGTCCTCATATACTGGATACTGCACTGCCTCTTGCTAAGGATGAATAAGGAATCTGGGTTACATGAGTCCTCAGTCCCAAAAATCAACAGGGCTTCTTGCAAAGGGAATAAACAAGATTCAGGGATTCGAGCACACTTCATTTCTTAGAGCTATTAGTTATGTGGATATTACGAAACAATCTCTCCTGAATCCAGTAACACTCTGGTACTCCTGATAGTTGTGAACGAGAATCTGTCACTAAAGTCCATTTAGATACTCGCATCGTCTGACGCCAGATTCCAGGA
>NW_006963220.1:0-641 GCF_000164805.1 Carlito syrichta
GTAGGTCTCTACATTTTTCAGGGCTACTTGTTGAGTGGATACCTAAAATCTTTAATTACAAATCCAAGAAGATTCCGGTCCTCTTGATAGTTGTAATCGAGGGTCTGACCCTAAAATTCTGTTTGCTTCTTATGAACATTTTCGGTCATAATCCAGGACCTCAGGAATCAATTGGCATTTCGCGACAAAATCCCTCGCTTCACTTTACCTCAAACTACAGAAATTTATGTGGTCAGGCTGGGGGAAATTGGGATATTGGGTTTAGAATATTACACATTTTTATGATGCCTTGTTAAGGGGAGCCTGACAACTTGAATTACTGTTCCTAGGTACTATATGGGAGTCTTTCTATTGATAGCCAAGCAACTGGAATTCTATGTTCATCAGGAAATATTTCACGTATTGCTGAGAATGAAGCAGGAATCAGCGTAATGGGAGTCCTCATATACTGGAAACTGCATGGCCTCTTGCTACAGAAGAATAAGGAATCTGGTTGCATGAGTCCTCAAATCCCAAAAACCTAGAGTGAGTCTTACTAAGGGAGAAAAAAGTATCAGGGATTTGAGCATGAATCTGGAGAATGGATGTCCTCATATACAGGAAAATTCACGACTTCTTGCTAGGACGAATTTGGAACATGG
>NW_006963221.1:0-730 GCF_000164805.1 Carlito syrichta
CCAGGTCGAGGTTGGGGTGGCCGGGAGCAGCCAATGCACTCCAGTCAGGGCAAAAGAGTGAGACTCCAACTCAAAAAAAAGTATTCATATGAAACCATAAACAATCAAGATAGCCAAAAGAATCTTATCAAAAGAAACAAAGCAGGAGTTATCACTGTTCTAGACTTCAAACTTTCCTATATGTTTACAGTAATCAACCCAGACAGATTTTGGTACAAGAATAGGTTCATAGGCCAATGGGTCAGGACAGAGAATGAAATCCTAAAATTCTCGGCCAACTCATCTTTGGGAAAAGCCTCCAAGACACCCTGGGTATGGGAGAAGATACTCAGTAAATGGTGCAGGGAAAAGATTGAAACAGTACTCCTATCTATCACCATACACATTAACTCTAAATGGATCAAAGACCTAAACCTAAAACACCAAATTATAATAATCTTAGAAATCTCAGGAGACACCATTAGGGAAACTGGAAGCCGAAACTAATTCATCTTCAGAACCCTAAATACCCATGCCTTAAGAAGTAAGTTAGACAAGTGGGATCTCATCAAATTAATATACTTCTGCAAAACAAAAGAAACCATCAGAAGAGCAGGGATACAGCCGACAAAATGGGACAAAAGATTCTCCGCATATATATCTGTTTAGAGGCATAACATCTAGGATCTAAAAGAAACTCAAACACTCAAAAAATCAGACAACCCAATCCCTTTGAAAAGATTGCAAAATA
>NW_006963222.1:0-686 GCF_000164805.1 Carlito syrichta
ATAAATATCACCAGGCAACAATATACTGCGTTCAAGAGACCCATCTCACTAGAAAGAACATGCACAGACTCAAAGTAAGAGGATGGGAAACAAATTTCCAGGCGAATGGAGCACACAAAAAAGGAGGAGCTGTGATCCTAATTTCAGACAAAATACCATTTAAGCTATCAAAAATTAAAAAAGATACAGAGGGACACTACATAATGATAAAAGGTTCACTCCATCAACAAGAAATATCTATCCTAAACATATATGCACCTAACATAGGTGCACCAACTTTTATAAAGCAACTCCTAGGAAAACTAAAGAAAGATATTGACTCTAACACCATCATAACTTTAATACCCCACTCACAACCCTTGATAGATCATTGGGACAAAAATCAGCAATGAGATTCAAAACCTCAATGTGACTCTGGACCAAATGGACTTAATTGATACCTACAGAACACTCCATCCAAAGACCAGAGAATACACATTCTACTCATCACTGCACGGGACGTATTCCCAGATCGACCACATTATCGGCCATAAATCAAGCATAAGCAAATTTTAAAAGACCGAAATTCTACCATGCACCTTCTCGGACCACAGTGGAATAAAAATAAACATTAACACCAACAAGGTCCCCCCAAAACCCACAAGATATTGTCACTAAACAGCATGATGCTAAACAACTCCTGATCA
>NW_006963223.1:0-536 GCF_000164805.1 Carlito syrichta
CCTCTGGAGTGGCCGGGATGAGGTGCACCACAACCCTAGACCCCCTGTTTGGATGGGTACAGAGACGGGGTCTCCTGTGTGGTACGTACTGGCCTTGGGCTCCTGGGCACCAGCCAGCCTCCTCAATCAACATATGAGAGCGCTGGGATTCCAGGCTTGGGCCGCCATGCCTGGCTTTCTGGTTTGTTTTCGAAGGAGATATGCCTGGCTCTGGTCCACAACTTTGTCATCCCAGTGCATTGGGAGGCCAAGGTCTGTAGCCAGCCCGAACCCATGGGTCCAAAATGTGCCTGGGCCACTCAGTGAGACCTTGTCTCTAACTCCAACCCAAATGAGCTGGGCATGGTCGTGCTCACCTGTCATTCTGGTTACTCAGAAGTCTTGAGGGGAGGGTCACTGGAGCCCAGCAAGGAGAGGCTACGGTGTCTGGGAGCAAGCCACTGCCATCCAACCAGAGAGATGAGGTGAGACTCCACTAAAAAAACATAAGGACATAAAAGAAGATCATCCATTTGTGTATGCAGTTGGGATTATTG
>NW_006963224.1:0-716 GCF_000164805.1 Carlito syrichta
CAGAATATGAGTAATAGCAGTCCTCATATACTGCATACTGCACTGCCTTTTACTAAGGATGAATAAAGAATCTGGGTTACATGAGTCCTCAATCCTGAAAGTAGACAGGAAGTCTTGCAAAGGGCTAAACAAGACTCAGGGATTCAAGAACCCTTCATTTTTTAGAGCTATTTGTTATATGGATACTACAAATCAAACATTCCTGGACTCCAGCCACTCTGGTACTCTTGATAGTTGTGAAGGAGAATCTGGCACTATAAGTCCATTTAGATACTCGGAACCTCTGATGCCAGATTCCAGGGCACAAGTCATCCTCTCGAGTTTTTTGTATGTAAGCCCTTATGTCATTGTGACCTTATACTCCAGAAACTTCAGTGGCTCTGCTGTTCGGAATTAGGATTTTGGGTTTTGGTGTTCAAAGTTTTAGGAGGTATATTTTGGAGGGAACCAGGAATCTTAGAATCCACGTCCCCAGGTATATTCTTGTCATCTTTCTAGGGACTTACAAGTCAACAGGATGCATCTCGTCGTTTTCCTTAGAACGAAGTAGGAATCTGGGTCACTGTGTCCTTTGAAAGTTTCTACACGTTTTACAAAAAAGGAACCAGGAAACTCGGTTTCCATGTAACTTGCAAACATCTGGTCAATTGCTAACCTATCCCTGGCCTAAGACAGTGCTCATACTTATGAATCAATAAGGGACTTTAGCTAAATGC
>NW_006963225.1:0-793 GCF_000164805.1 Carlito syrichta
ACTTCCTAACCACCTAGCTAACCTGCTGGACAGCGAGCTGACTTAACAAGGTGACTTAATTAGCTATACAGCTTACCTAAATAGCTGACCCAACTAGCTAGCTACCTAACTAGTCATCTGAGCTAACTATCTGCTTTAACTAGCTAGCTCCCACACTAGCCATCAACTAGCTAGCTGACTTAATAGCTGACTTAACTAGCTAGCTAGCAGAGATCTAGCTGAATTAGTTAGCTAGCTCCCTAGATATCCAGCAGAATGAACTAGCTGAAATAACTAGTAAGCCACCTGTCTACACAACCTGACGTAACTAGCTTTTTAATAGCTAACCAACTTGCTAGACAACTGACTTAACGAGCTGACTTAACTAGCTAGCCAGCTGGTTAGCCAGCTGACTAAACTAGCTGACATAACTAGCTTGCCAGCTGGGTAACCAGCTGACTTCATTGCCTAGCTACCTAGCTAGCCAGCAGCCTAGCCAGCTGACTTAACTAACTGACTTAACTAAGTAGCCAACTGGTTAGCCAACAGACTTAACTAGCAAGCTGCCTAGATAGACAGCTGGATAGCCAGGTGACTTAACTAGATGACATAGCAAGATAGCCTCATGGCTAGCCAGCTCAATTTACTAGTTATCTACCTACATAGCCCACAGGCCTGCCGGCTGAGTCAATTACCTCACTACATAGCTAACTTGCTGGGCCCGCAAACTGACTTACTGCATCACTTAACTAGCTAGCCAGTGGCTATCCAGCTGATTTAACTAGCTAGCTACCCTGCTTTGCACCTGGCTAGA
>NW_006963226.1:0-5721 GCF_000164805.1 Carlito syrichta
AGGGGCACTGGAGAACATTTAATTCAACTTATCTTTTTCCATATACAAAACTTTGGGCTATACCTTTAAATAAAATAATTGCTTTTTCAGACTTTCAAATGCTTCTGATCGTTTCTTATGTCTTTCCTTCATCATATTGTTCTCCACCCAAGTCTTCATGCAACTCCCTATGTTTTAATGAAGTATACAGTTCCTAGTTAATCTCATAGATTGATATATTATCTCTAGTAGCTTCCATGTGTTTCACATGGAAGTAACAGATTAAGTCATCCACACACTAACACAGAGTTGTTTATCACCTGCATTCATTAAGGACTAGATCATATGAGAAAAGGACAAGCTTAAAGAAGGAAACCATTCCAAGAGCCTGCTTTGAGAGTCCAGTAATCCAGAAGATCCTGAGAAGCCCAGGGGCATTGAAGATAGTGAGGTGGAAGGAAACAAGTAGAAATCATGAATAACATAAACTCCTTTTTCTCCTTCATACTTTTCAAGTAGAGCCTATATTGTCATAGGATCTTGTAAAATGTTTTAAAAATTGAAGTATAACACACATGTATCACAAAATTAGCACCAAATGACCGTTAAGTAAAGAAATGGAAATTACCAGCCCTTAGGAGTTTCCCTTGGCCCCATCTTTCCAAAGCTAACCATTGTGATTTTTAGTGCTGTAGTTTATCCTGTCCTAGTTTCAAGGTATTTTATTTTATTTTATTTTTTTTTATTTTTTTATTTTTTTTTTTTTTGAGTTGGAGTCTCACTCTGTCGCCCAGACTGGAGTGCAGTGGCCGCTTCCGGCCACCGCAGCCTCGACCTGCTGGGGCTCCGGCGATCCTTCCGCCTCAGCCTTCCAAGTAGCTGGAATTACAGGCATGCGCTACCACGCCCGGCTGATTTTTTGATTTATTGTAGAGATGAGGTCTCGCTGCCCAGGCGGGTTTCAAGGTATTTTAAATAGAGTAACTCAAAATGTATTATTTGACATATGAATTTTCTGATTCATTTTATGTTTGTAACATTCAGCCATGTTGCTATGTGTAGCTGCAGTTTATTTATTTTCTTTTGATATAGTATTCCATTATTGTAGTAATAGCTTAGAATTTATCTATTCTACTTTTCATGGACGTCTGGTGTGAGCATTATTGTTTATGTCTCTTGGTGAAAATGGGCATGTATTTAGGTTGAGTAAATTGCTACAAGTGTGCATGTCATTTACTTTCAGTCTTTCAAATTTTGGCATTTCTGACTAGAAAGAAATGTTAGATGTGATCTTAAAATAAATTGATTATGCCCCTTGTGTTGGACAAGCTTCAAAATGGCCAGCAAACAGCATCTGGTACTCATCTTCTTCACAAAAAATACACAAATATCAAGCAGATAATCTAAACAAGAGCACTGAAATTCAGTAGAAAAGTAGTGGAAAACGCCTAAGACAAGGAGAGAGAGAGAGAAGCAAGTCAGTCTTTTCTATCTACCAAGATTGGCTGGGAGCCCAGGGAGGTTTCCCAATGAGAAGAAAGAGCAAGTGAGAGACACTCAGAAGCCCATACTCTCATTATGGACTTATAAAATCCTAGCTATGAGATAAGCCCTTGAACCTTGCAGGTCTTGAACCTAGTATAGGAAGTTTCTTAGAGATCATGTAAAGGCATTTCTTCAGAAAGGGTGTTCACAAAGTGTCCCACAGATTCCCATTGCACAGCACCATTTTGCATGCCAAATCCCCATCAGACTGCTCTCTGTCCTAGAGCCCAACAGCCCCTGCCCTTCTACATCCCCAGAGCCCCATTGATATCCCCTGCCTGAAGCTGCAACAACTGCTGGATGCTGCCATCAGATACAAAGGGCAAGCCATTGGCAGTGACCCTGCCATCTCCAGTAAAGGTGCTGTTGCACATTTATAAGCACCCTGAGGTCAGACTCTCCATCAACAGTGGCTACTTCGGTCTGAAGCATGTACTCTTAGCTCCATGCCCCCAGGTACTGCCACTGAAAGCAAACTGCACTCTCCAGAAGCAGGGTAAAAGTGCAACCACTGCTGCTTCCACTCAAGGACACCCTCTGAGAACTGAGCACTACTCACTGCCTACCACAGTCAGGGCCCATGCATTTCACTGGGAGCCCAAGAACAGAGCAATGCAGCCTCCTTTTGCCCCCTCAGTGCCTGAAAATTCTTTCTAGATGTCTGAGGAATTTTCTACTATGCACACCACTATAAATATCTGAGCACTCCTTTGGGAGTCTGATGATAGACCCACCCAACCTGCTACTAATACCATAGCTCACACTCACTTGCACAAAAAAATCTTGCAGACTAGAGACTGGTCCTCTCACTCCATCGCAGCCATTGCCAACACTAGCACAGATCACTAGGGACTCAAAGAAATGTCCTGTCAATGTTACTGCTATTACCCATGCCATGTCTGACACCTAGGTGCCCAAGGACCTGCTCAGTCCCTGGACCACCACTTCCATTACCAGAACCTGATTAAGTCATCTGATGGCCCAAGAATCAGCCCACATGGACTCGCTAACACTGGTACCAACATATACCACCTTGAGGCTAAAGAACAGGCACAGTCAGCGTGTAACTGCCACCACTGGGCAACTCGTGTCTCTGTCTCAAACTAAACGGCAACACAGACTATACTAACAACTGTTCCCTATGACACTAAGGAAATCAGACACCACTAGTGCTGTTTTCATCCAAAGAAATTATGAGAAGACTACACTACTACACTGCACCCAGAATCAAACCCAAAGTATCCTGGTCAGCCAACCCCATAGATACATCTTCAAGAAAACATCCTCCACTATGAAAGCTAACATAAATAATCGGAAGCAGTGACAGTAACCCAGTATGTGCAGATATCCACAAAGGACACTATTAAAAATAAGGAAATATGACAATTCCAAAGGAACATAGCAAATTCTCAAGCAACAGAGTCCAATGAAAAAGAAATTTGTGAAATGCTGAACAAATAATTCAAAATAATGATATTAAAGAAGCTCAATAAGATACAAAATACAGAACAAAAATAAAGAGATAATAAATAAAAAGAATGAACAAAGCCCATGTGACATATGAAACACCGTAAGGCAAACAGAAATTCAAATTTTCTGGCATCTCAGAATATGAAGAGAAGAATCAATAAATTTATGATATTTTCTTTCTCTCTCTCCCTTTTAAAAAAATCAAATGTCTACTATCTCCCAAGATACAACTATGAAAAAATTGGGGAAGATTGGCAGTTAATAAATACATGCCACATTAGGTCACCAGAAGTGTTAGGAAGACAAAGCAGACTGAAAGCAAACAGCTATTTAATAAGGTGCTCAGTAAATCCCCCTGGGGCTGTGGCATTTGAGCAGAGCCCTGTAGGAAGTGTGAGGGTGAGCCTCATTGTTGAAGGCTGCAATTCTCCCACAGTCAAGCATGTGGTGCATTGGAAGACAACCAGGAGTGAGAGTGATCCCTGAGAAGCAAGTAGGAGAGAGATAAGGAAGAAAGTCAGGAAGGTGGTTTGAGGTGGGATTATGTTTGGTCACTTAAACCATAACAAGACTCTAGATACTATTTTACATATGATAAAAAATACCATGAATGATCTGAGGAGCCACATGATTTGTTTTCCAATGATGATAAAAATAGCAATAGAAGGTGTAATTTAACGCATTCTTAATTATGTTTTAGGCAAAATGCTATATCTTTCTATAGTTTATAACATTTAGTGTGAGAATGAAGAGATTTTGTAACATTTAAAGGAGATGTTTTTACCTTAGTCTCCTGCCCAAGAATGAAGGGTTTTTACTCCATCACTGATTCCCTGTTTCATGTGAGCAAAGAGAAATGATGATCTTTTTTGCACAGTCTAGAAAATTGTATTTGTTTATTTACACAACAAATACAGAGGACATTGGAGTTTAGAAAACAGTATAAGTCATTCTCCTAGGACCTCAGAAGTCTCTAACAGACTTTTATCACTTGACAATATTTTAATTCCTTTTACCTACCAGAGTACTCAAGTAGTAAAATAAACAAATTAGCATTTCTTACCAAACTACTCAGCATTCTGGAATACAGTGTGTTTTAATTCTACACAAATTGACTTTGTATTCCATAAGCTACAAAAAAGAGAACGAAACTCTGCTTACTTTATCATAAAAATAATTATTGGTTAATAAAAACAGTGTGACATTTATTTGCAATTGATATACCAGATACATTGTGTTTGAAAATTGTTAATCAATTGCTGACATTTGAACTATTTTAATGAATAGACAATCTCATGAATGAAGCTATTTTGACTAATTGTAGACAAGCAATTGCTTTATCCGCATTTTACTAACATAATCATTAAACATGGCATAGGTTCATGTAAGGTCAAGGAGCTTCAGTTTGTTTTAATTTTGGTATAATTTTTCACAGACATTTGAATTTAGAAATATATTTTAAATTTTCCAATGCTGCAACAAATGAAGATTTTTTGTAAATATATATGTGTGTGTATATATTTGTATTTTTGTATATATTTGTATTTTTGACAGTATACCATTAGGATAGATTTTGAAAAGTTTGATTGTTGGGACAAAGGGTTAATAGGTGAACAATTTCCCTATGAGCTACCAAATCTCCCCCACCATAAGTACTGAATTGTGCTTTCCTTACAAAAACGTATAAGAATGCCTGTTTCTACATATTTGCTAACATAACAAATTGTGAAAGTTTTGAATTTTTCTGCTGCTAGATGAGAAATGTTATATTATTATAGTTTTCGTGTAAGTTGCTTATTGTTTTAAGTGAGTTTAAGAACCATTTTTCCTTGAACTTCTTATTAATCTCTCTAATATGTTTACATGGGATATTGATGGTCTATTCTGCTCAATTTTTAGAAACCTATTACTTATTGAGGATATTAAATTCTTTGTGATATTACTTACATATATTTACCCCACTTGGTAAATTGTTTTTACTTTATTGAACTTTATGCCTTGCAAAATTTTTTTCATATAATCAAATTTACCTACATTTTCTCAAGGATTTATCTAACACAGTGGTTGTAATCATTTTACAGTCATTAGTACATTGACAAAGATCTCTAGTTCCATAATCTGTTATCATTTTTTAATCTTCCTTTGTTTCAGATTATCCTGAGTAGACTCATGGGTGTCTCAAGAAGACTTGTGACTTATTCTGCGGTTTGCAGAAGACAGGATCAAAGACAACCAAGAAGGAAAAAAAAAACAAAACAAAACACCGATGAAGAAGCTGAGAGACACATCTGAGAAGCCTTTATGGAGGGCTATAGGAAAAATCAACACCATTCTCCTAGTTGTGGAGGTCTTTGTTTATGGCTATTTTGTCTGAACTCTATGTGAACCACTAGAATGATTGATTTTCATTTTATAGCATGTCATGTTGCAAAAGGGAGATGAGCAATTGTTAATTTTACGTAATGAGATTATTAAAGCCTTGATTTTTTTGTTTTTGTTGTTCCTTTGTGTCATTAAGAAAGAGAAAATGGGCCAGGTATGGAGGCTCAAGACTGTAACTCCAGCACTTTGGGAGGCCAAGGCAAGAGAATTGCCTGAGTTCAGGGTTCCAGCACCAGCCTGGCGACTTGGTGAGACCTCATCTCTACAATAAATTTTTTAAAAAATAGCCAGGCATGGTGGTGGGTGTCTGTAGTTCCATCTACTTGGAAGGCTGAGGTGGAAAGG
>NW_006963227.1:0-619 GCF_000164805.1 Carlito syrichta
AAAAATCATCCGACTACTCGACAAACTTGTCAGCAGACAAGTTAGCATGGCTAACTTGTCAGCTGAGTAATTAGGTCAGCTAATTTCTTGGCCAAGTAGTCGGCCAACTAGTTAGTTCAGCAAATTAGTAGGAAAGTAGTTAAAATTGCTAACTAGAGGGCCAACTCGTCAGTCAACTTGTTAACGCAGCTAACTAGTCAGCCAACATGTTAAGCCAGCTAACAAGTCAGCCAAGTAGGCAGCCAATGTGTTAAACAACCTATGTAGTCAGCTGGCTAGTGAGCCCACAAGTTAATTCACCTAGCTAATGCATTAACCACCTAGTTAATCAGCTGGTTAACTCGTTTACCAATTAGTTAAAACAGTTAGCTAACTTAACAGACTCGTTACGTCAGATAGCTATCTTGTTTGCCAACTGGTTAAGTCAGCTAGCTAAGTCAGATATCTAACCAGCTAGCTAGCTAAATAAACTAGCTACGTCAGCTAGCTCACTAGTTAGCAAACCATTTAAGTCACCTACTTAAGTCTGCTACCTAACTAGTGAGATAATTATTAAAGTAACTAGTTATTCAGCTAGTTATATAGTTAGCTAACTATTTAATTCAGGTAGTTAAGTCAG
>NW_006963227.1:2024-2818 GCF_000164805.1 Carlito syrichta
GCTAGTTAATTTAGCTGGTCAATGAGCTATCCAGCTATATGTCAGCTGTCTAGCCAGGTGCAAAGCAGGGTAGCTAGCTAGTTAAATCAGCTGGATAGCCAGCTGGCTAGCTAGTTAATTGATGCAGTTAAGTCAGTTTGCTGGCCAGCAAGTTAGCTATGTAGTTAGGTAATTGACTCAGCTGGCAGGCCTGTGGGCTATATAGGTAGATAACTAGTAAATTGAGCTGGCTAGCCATGAGGCTATCTTGCTATGTCATCTAGTTAAGTCACCTGGCTATCCAGCTTCTATCTAGGCAGCTTGCTAGTTAAGTCTGTTGGCTAACCAGCTGGCTACTTAATTAAGTCAGCTAGTTAAGTCAGCTGGCTAGGCTGCTGGTTAGCTAGGTAGCTAGGCAATTAAGTCAGCTGGTTACCCAGCTGGCAAGCTAGTTATGTCAGCAAGTTTAGTCAGCTGGCTAATCAGCTGGCTAGCTAGTTAAGTCAGCTCGTTAAGTCAGTTGTCTAGCAAGCTGGCTAGTTATTAAAAAGCTAGTTACATTAGGTTGTGTAGACAGGTGGCTTGCTAGTTATTTCAGCTAGTTCATTCAGCTGGATATCTAGGGAGCTAGCTAGCTAATTCAGCTAGATCTCTGCTAGCTAGCTAGTTAAGTCAGCTATTAAGTCAGCTAGCTATTTGATGGCTAGTGTGGGAGCTAGCTAGTTAAAGCAGCTAGTTAACTCAGTTGACTAGTTAGGTAGCTAGCTAGTTGGGTCAGCTATTTAGGTAAGCTGGCTAGCTAGTTAAGTCACCTT
>NW_006963228.1:0-502 GCF_000164805.1 Carlito syrichta
CATTAACCCCACATGTGTGGTAAAAAAGCAGAGCTCAGAGAAGATAAAGACCTTGCTCTTCTTTAGTAAAGGGCCGCTCTAGGAATCAAATTCCACCTCTTGGCTCCAAGGTAAGTGTTCTATAGCGCAAAGCTTTTCTCCCTGGATAGGAAAGGCGACTTTGAAAAGATTAGGATCATTTATGCAGTAAGTTAGAGCTGCTAGGAGATTTCAAGTCACTGGCCTAAATTGCATTTTAGGAAATTGTGTACTTGATATCTCCATGTGGATGTCTCCTAACTATCTCCAAACTAGCATGGCAAAAACAGAACTTTTACTTCTCTACACAAATTTGTTCCTCCACAGATATCTTATCTCAATTAAACAGTACCACTATTTACCCAGTTGCTCAAACCAAAAATCTATGAATGATCCTAATTTCTCTTATCTTAATTTCCCATAATCCATCAGCAAATCCCACTGACTCTACCTCCAAAGCAGTCTGGATGTCCATGACTTTCTA
>NW_006963229.1:0-545 GCF_000164805.1 Carlito syrichta
CAGAAACACCTATCACAGAGGAGACTGAGAAACTGCACCAATTTTGCAAAAGGACTAGTCCCTGTGACACTCATAATGAAGAAACACTTGTCACTGGAACATCCATCAATGGTTCAAGTGACTGGCTCCCTGATTAAAGATGAGGACCAGTCACTGAGGCCCCCATCCCAGATAATGGTAAATCACTGGGGTATCCATCATGAAAATGACTAGTCATTTGGGGCACCAATCACAGAGAAAGACCACTTATTGGGTCACACTTCACAGAGGAGGACTGGTAGCTGGGGCACCCATCACAGAGGAGTGCCAGTAACTGAGGCAGTGATCACAGAAGAAATCCAGAAATAGTAGCACCCATTGCAAAGGAAGTCTAGCCACTGGGACATCCTGTGGGTACCCCTTTTCAATGATGGACGGCCCAGCTTCTGGACCTCCACTATAATGGTTGCCCCAGTGACTGGCCCCCTTCTCTGATGGGTGTCTCATTGCCTGAGCTTCTTCCATAATAGGTGTTTCACTGACTTGGTCTCCTCTGTGATTGGTAC
>NW_006963230.1:0-483 GCF_000164805.1 Carlito syrichta
CAGCTGTCTAACCAACTGGCTAGATAGTTAAGTGACCAAGTTAAGTCAGATGACTACCCCGCTGGCTATCTAGGTAGCTTGCTATTTAAGACAACTGGCTAGACAAATGGCTAGTTAGATAAGTCACCTAGAAATTTAACTGTATAGCCAGCTGGCTAGCTATGTAGCAAGCTAGTTAGTTCAACTGGCAAGAAAGCCAGCCATCTAGTTAAGTCAGCTGGTTAAGTCAGCTGCTTAGCCAAATGGCCAGCTAGGTCGCTGGCAGAGTAAGCCGGCTGGTCAGCAGACTGGTCTGGTAGGAGGCCAGCTAGTTAAGCCAGCTGGCTAGCTGCTTGACCAGCAGGGTGGCTGGCTAGTTAAGCCATCTGTCTATCCCACTGTCCAGCCAGGCGGCTGACTACTTAAGCTGGATGGCTAGCCAGCTTGCCAATCTGCTAGCTAGCAAGCTGGCTGCCTAGGCAGCTAGTCAGTCAGGTAGCTAGC
>NW_006963231.1:0-1316 GCF_000164805.1 Carlito syrichta
AGGAGCCGGAACTACAGGTGTGTGCCACCACAACCAGCTCATTTCTGCTGGAGGGTAGAGATGAAGACTTGCTGTGGTTCCCGTGGGCACCTTGGCCCGTGGGATCGGGCCGGGTGCTGGCCGCAGTCTCCCAGAGTGCTAGGATGATGAGGCTGAGCCCCGAGTCCAGCCTTGTTCCTTCGTTGAAAATGAACCAGGTAGCTTGGCATGGCAGCCCATGCCTAGAATCCCAGTGCTCTGGGAATCCAAGGCTGGAGGACGGCTGGAGAGCAGGAGCCCAAGGCCAGCATGGGTGATGCAGCAAGACCTCTTCTCCACACCCATCCTAACAGGGATCTGGGGTTGAGTTGCTGGTCATCCTGGAGACTCTGGAGGTTGAGGCTGGAGGATCACCAGAGCCTGTGATTTCGAAGCTGGCAGTGAAAAACAGTCGTGTCCCCAGGTCCCAGCCTGGGCCACAGAGCCAGACCCTGTCTCAAAAAACATGAGAATCATACACAGATTCCCAACTGCACATGGTGTGTTCACAGGGTGACTGGCTTTTTAGCCAGGAAAAATGGGAAGGGAAGGAAGAAATGTTCCTGGTGAGAGATGTGTCCCTGGCCTTTCTTGGCAGAATGTTCTCATTGCTGAGTCGGATGGTCGATGTGCCTGGGCACATTTCTACCCTCGTAGAGGAGAGATGGCAGGAAGTCAGACAGGTACCCTCAGGAATTCACATACCAAAGTGGAGGCAGTCATGGGAGGGGTTGGAGTCGAAGGGTGCCAAGTTTGGGGGACTCTCGTATGTGGGGGGACAGGGGGAAGGGCTGAGGGAAGGAGTTTTGCAGAAGAATGGATTTATTTGGTGACATATTTTCTTTTTCTTTCTTTCTTTCCTTCCTTCCTTCCTTCCTTCCTTCCTTCCTTCCTTCCTTCCTTCCTTCCTTGTTTCTTTCTTTCTTTCTTTTTTTCTTTCTTTTCCTCTCTCTTTTGTTCCTTCACAAGGTAGTCCTGGCTCCTCTCAAACTGCCCAACTGGGGCTTTTCTTTCAGTCTTGGCCTCAAACTGCTGCAATTGCAGGCTTTCTATTTGGTTGACATCTTGATCTTCCTTCCTACTCTTGAACAGTGGGCCTGGAGTGATCCTCCTGCCAAGGCCTGCTCTCACCCCAGGTTTCCTGGATTTTGCTTGAGGTCGAGGTGGTGGCTTTCTATGGTGTCCAGCCTAGTCTCGATCTTCTGGGCTCTGGCCAACTTACCGTCTCAGCCTCCCCAAGTGCTGAGGAAAAAGTCGTGAGATGCCTGGCCATCCTTGCCCAACCAAAGATTTGAGAG
>NW_006963232.1:0-517 GCF_000164805.1 Carlito syrichta
CCAGAAAACTGAAAAATGCAAGGAGACAGACTCTCCCCTAGAGCCACCACAAGGAAACACGGCCCAACGAAATCACTGATTTTAACACAGGAGATCCTTGTCGAATTTCTAACTTATAGACCTATAAGACAATACATTTTTGTCTGTAATAAATTGCAGAGTCACCAAGTCTGCAGCAATTTATTACAGTAGCAATAGAAAATGGACAAGGGGGCTATTTACATAAATATCATTAAAAACAGGAAAAAATGCATACTACTCTTTGTATTAAATATTACTTCTAAACACAATGATTTTTGTTTTCTTCAAGGCTAATTCCCATTAATTCATTAATAATTTTTTGCTATTACCTCCTTCAGGAATCTGAAAAGAAGAGCATTTGGTATGGGACACACATTTGAAAACTGCAACCCACCAGATAGAAGGCTAAATACTTTTGATAAACTAAGGCTTACTCGGATGAAACATTTTACAAGTACAATGAGTTAATTAAATGAAATGCTCTTTGGAAAACACA
>NW_006963233.1:0-499 GCF_000164805.1 Carlito syrichta
AGCTCAGGGGCTAAGCCTCGTCATCCCAGTGCTTTGGGAGGCCTAGACTAGCGACCAGCCCAAGTCTGCAGGCCAAGAACCACTCAGGAACCTTGGCAAGTCCTCATCTCTACCCTCCATTAGAAATAAATTGGCCTGGTGGCACACGCCTGTAGTTCTGGCTCCTCAGAAGGCTGGGGAAAATCTCACCTAAGCCCCATGGGCCAAAGAAAAAAAGGGAAAAAGGAAAAAAGGAAAATAAAGAGCATTCATTTGTGTAGGAGTTGGGATCATCATGATCAGACAGAGATCATTTTGGAAGGAGGCCCAGCCTTGGGAATAGTGTTTCTGAAAGACCGTCAATGGACAGAAAATAGGGCTGTGGCTTTGAAAAGCCGAGGCAGGGTACAGCTGGAGTCCAGGAGTTCGAGACCAGCCTGGGTCACGTAGTGAGAACTCATCATTCCCCAGAACGTGAACACTGGAGTCACATGTGGTGACACCCATGGTAACGACTACA
>NW_006963234.1:0-350 GCF_000164805.1 Carlito syrichta
AGACATTTTTGAAATTAAACCTTACTGCAGACCAGGCTGCAGCCTACCCCAGCCTCATGGTAAATCAAAAGAAAACCCCCACCAGATGCAAGGCCACCTCTGGATTCACGGATTAGCATAATAACCACCTAGACACTTTGAGGCCAAGGCTCAATACCACCCCTTCACTGACCAAAGCCATAGAAATGATAATAAGACCACCTTGTAACTCAGGAACTTGTGGATTGGAAAAATCTGGCAGGTCTCCGCAAAAGACCTGGAAAAGACCACCCTCCCCTCATCTCCCCCCATCAGGAACACAGAGATGTCAATCTCTGGAGTGACATTACCTGGGATCCACCCCCTTTAGC
>NW_006963235.1:0-1344 GCF_000164805.1 Carlito syrichta
AGTCACCTAGATAAAGTCACCTAGTTATGTCAGCTGACTAGCCAGTTGGCTAGGTAGGTAGCTTGATAAATAAGTCAGTTGGCTAGACAGCTGGCTAGCTATATATGTCACCTAGTTAATTCAGCTGGATAGCCAGCTGGATAGCTATGTAGCAAGCTAGTTAATTCTACTGGCTAGAAAGCAGGTCAGCTGGTTATGAGAGCTAGTAAAGTCAGCTGGCTAGCAAACTGGCTAGCTAGTTGTTGACCTAATTAAGTCAGTTGGCTAGCCATCTTCCCAGCTAATTAAGACAGTTAGTAAATTCAGCTGGCTATCCAGGTTACTAGAGAGGAAGAGAGGTAGTTAAGTCAGCTGGCTAGCCAGCTGGATAACTAGTTAAGTCAACTAGTTTAGACACCTGGCTGCCCAGCTGCCTACATCATTAATCAACTAGTTAAGTCAGCTGGATAACCAGTTAGCTATGTAGTTAAGTAACCTTGTTAAGTCTGTTGCCTAGCCATCATGCTAGCTCGTTAAAAAGCTAGTTAAGTCAGATGGCTAGACAGCTGGCTATCTAGTTATTTCAGCATGTTAAATCAGCTGACTAGCTAGTTAGCTAGTTAAGTCAGCTATTTATGTCAACTAGCTAGCTAGTTAAGTCAGCTAGTTAATTCGGATAGTTAACTAGCTAACTAGATAGCTAGTTATTTCAGTTATTATAGTCAGCTGGCTAGTTAGGTTGCTACCTAGTTAAGTCAGCTAGTTAAGTCAGCTGGTGAGCTAGTTAAGTAAGCTAGTTAAGTCATCTGCTTAACCAGCTGCCTAGCTGGTTATCTAGCTAGAAAATTCAGCTGGCTAGCCACCTGGCTAGCTAGTTAAATCACCTAGATAAGTCAGCTTACTAGTCAGCTGGTTAGCTAGTTAGTTAGGTAATTAAGTCAGCTGGAAAGCCAGCGGATACATAGGTAGCTAGCTAGTTAAGTCAGCTGCCTATCCAGCTGACTAGCTAGTTAAGTCAGCTATTTAATTCAGTTGCTTCCCATCTGGCTAGCTAAGTACATAGCTCGTTAAGTCAGCTGGTTACCCTGCTGGCGAGTTGGTTAAGTCAGCAAGTTTTTTCAGCTGGTCAGCCATATGGCTATCTAGTTGTGTCAGCTAGTTAAGGCAGCTGGCTAGCCATCTGGCTAGCTGGTTAAGTAGGCTAGTTAAGTCAGCTGGCCAGCCAGCTGACTCGCTAGGTAGCTAGCTAATTAAGTCAGATGGCTAGCTAGGTAGCTAGCAAGTTAAGTCAGCTAGTTAAGTCAATGGGATAGCTAGTTAAGTTAGTTAAGTCAGCTGGCTAGCCAGATGCCTACCCGAGTATCT
>NW_006963236.1:0-560 GCF_000164805.1 Carlito syrichta
AGCTGGTTAGCCGACTGGCTAGCTAGGTGGATAGCTAGTTAAGCAAGCTGGCTAGCCGGAATGTCATTAAATTAAGATAGCTAGTTAAGTCAGCTGGTTAGCCAGCTGTCTAACATGGTGGCTGGCATGTTCAGATGACTGGTTAGCAGGCTGGTCAGGTAGGTGGCCAAATAATTAAGCTGGTTCTCTCGGCAGATGAACAGGGTGGCTGGCTAGTTAAGCCAGCTTTCTATCCCACTGTTCCGCCAGGTGGCAGCCTATTTAAGCTGACTGGCTAGCCAGGTGGACAGTCTGCTATCTAGCTAGCTGGGCTTCCTAGCCAGCTAGCCAACAGGTAGCTAGCAAGTTAAGCCAACTGGCTAGCCGTCTAGCCAGCAAGGTAACTAGCTAGTTAAGTCAGCTAGCTAGCCAGTCAACTAGCTAGTCAGCTAGTTATATTAGCTAGTTAGCCAGGTAGCTAGTTAAATCAGCTAACATATAAGCTAACTATTCATCTATCTAGTTAAATCAGCTAGCTAGTCAAGTTGCTTGACAAATAGCTAGATAAATCAACTTGTTAG
>NW_006963237.1:0-328 GCF_000164805.1 Carlito syrichta
GCCGTGGACACCCATTGGGATGCACTTGGGAGGCGTCTTTTTGTCGCCTGAGTCTCCATTAGTTGGGTTGGGGCACGGCGGCATGATCGTGGCTCCCAGGTACACGAGTTGTGGGGCCCAGGTGGTCCCAACACCTTGGCCCCTGAGCAGCCAGGACTCCGGGGGCCACCATGCCTGACTCTATTATGGGAACCTTTCACCAAGACGAGGTCTGCCAATGTCATCTGGGCTGGTCTCGGACCCCAAGGATGATGCAGCCTCCTGCCTTGGCCGCCCAGGGCATAGGGCTGATAACTGTGAGCCACAGTGCCTGACCTGGACTTGTACA
>NW_006963238.1:0-617 GCF_000164805.1 Carlito syrichta
AGGCGTGAGCCCGCACACCCATCCTCCACATCCCTCTCAGGGCCCAACTGCAAGTCTTGCAGCCATCAGATCCTGGAGAGAGCAGCTGGAGTCACCTGCCGAGGCCATCCTGGGGGCGGTACCTGGTGTAGTGGCATGTCTCCACTGAGGTATCCACCCCTCTGCCCACCTCATTCCCCAGGTGGACCCATTCACTCCTACAAGGGGTACCCTCAGGGAAAGGGAGGGTGTCACTCTCAAACCGTCTGGTGGTGTCTGGCAGGGCAACTCACGCCTGTCTCCTAGGCATCTGGACGGCCAAGATGGGAAGATGCCCGGATCCAGAGAGCTGAGACCAAGCTGGATACCATAGCAACCCCTCAACTCATCACCAAGCAAAACCCAGAAAATCTTGTGTGAGGGCAGGCCTTGGTGGGAGGATTGTCTCAGGCCCAGAGTTAAAAACCAGGCAGGAAGACTAGGGTGTTTACCAAATTGAAAGCCTGTGACTACAGCAATTTGGGAGGCTGAGGACGAGAGCAAGGCCTGAGTTGGGAGGTGTGAGTGCAGCCAGGGCTACTTAGTGTGGAAACAAAAGAGAGGAAAATAAAGAAAGAAAAAGGAAGAAAGTAAAGAAG
>NW_006963239.1:0-302 GCF_000164805.1 Carlito syrichta
CCTCCTGTGTTTTGTTGTCTCAGTCACTGGACCTCCTATGTGACGACTGCCCAGTTACTGTCATTTCTCTCCTATGGGTGATTCTGTGACTAGTCTCCTCTATGATGACTACCCCAGTGACCTGCCTGCCTCTCTGATGTCTTCCTTAGTGACTGCCTCCTTTGTGATATGTGCCCCAGTATTTGTTCTTCCTCTGTATTCATTGTCAGAATGACTGACTCCTTCTGTGATGGTTGTTCCAATGTATGGCCCTCCTCCATAATGATTGTCCCAGGGAATGGCCTTCTTCTGTGATAGGTGTC
>NW_006963240.1:0-785 GCF_000164805.1 Carlito syrichta
AGCTGAAATAACTAGTGACCAGCTGTCTACACATTTGATGTAACTAGCTTTTTAATAGCTAACCAGCTGTCTAGACAACTGACTTAAGTAGATAGACAACTGGTTAGACATCTAACTAAACTGACTGACTTTACTAGCTTGCCAGCTGGTTAGCCAGCTGACTTAATTGGCTAGCTACCTAGCTAGCCAGCAGCCTAGCCAGCTGACAAAACTAGCTGACTTAACAAAGTAGTCAGCTGTCTAGTCAACATATTTAACTAGCTAGCTACCTAGCTAGATAGCTGTAAATCCAGGTGACTTAACTAGGTGACATAACAAGATAGCCTCATGGCCAGCCAGGTCACTTAACTAAATCCATACCTACATTACCTGCTGGATTCCCATCTGAGTTAACTACCTTACTACCTAGCTAACATGCTGACCAGTAAGCTGACTTAACTGCTTGACTTAACTAGCTAGCCAGATGGCTTGCCAGCTGATTTAACTAGCTAACTACCCTGCTTTGCAGCTGGTTGGAGAGCTGACTTATCTAAATGACTTAACTAGCTAGCTACCTAGCTAGCCAGATGACTTAACTAGCTGACTTAACTAGATAACTGCCTAGCTAGCAGGGCAACTGACTTAACCAGCTTAATTATCCTGCTAGCCAGCTGACTGACCAGCTGACTAACTAGCTGACTTAAGTATCTAGAGTGCTGGCTGGCCAGCTGAATTAACTAGCTGAGTTAACCAGCTAGCCAGCTGGCTAGCCAGGTGACTTAACTTGCTAGCTACCTAACTAGCTA
>NW_006963241.1:0-1786 GCF_000164805.1 Carlito syrichta
CCAAGGATCTGGTTCACGCTCAAAAGCACTTCTCTCACTCCCTCTTGTTTTTGTTGCTATACTGGCTATTATAGGGTGACAGGTGTGTTGTATTTATTCCGAAAAATCTTATTGTGCTTATATCCCAAAACCTCCAGTGTTCCAGCCTGTTACATGGGATGCTAAGTTTATTACTGTTTTAACTAATCATTCCTCTTTCTTAGGAGTCCCCACTCCTTTTTCATCACAAGTCAGAAATGTTATTAATCATATTTTTTCTTTTTCAAGTTATTCTGCTACTTCTCCCATATGTTTTAGTTTACCTAAAAAATCAGAACGGTTCCTTGATACGTTTAAACTCACGTATAAAAGCTATGGTAACCGGTAGCCTCTCTAATCTTTCAAGAAAGGCAAATGACAGATAATATGTTTCTTAAATTGTTGATGCCTGGGGACTCCTACCCTAAATTAAAAACCAGGACTTGGGAGGAATGACTGAACCCCACAGATTGAGGCCCCAGGGGCCACAATCATGCTGCCATGCCCCATCCTGGCTGACGGAGACTGTGGTGACAAAAAAAGATGAATCACAATGGGCATCCATGTCTCCCCAGGGAATGGTCCGTGTGGGTAGAGGACAATGGAGTGATTGGGAGAATAAGAGGCGCTTCCCCCACCCAAGGGTGGCAGACAGGCCGACCATAACCTGGACTTCCCTCAACATTGCCATTGCACCTTGATCACTCTGTGCCCGATGGCCACTCTTGTTCGGGTCCCTCTGTTCCATGAGCTCACAAGCATCTTTGCCATGGGGGATGAGTGTGGAGGGTGGAGGCCAACCTTCTGGGGCACGTGGCCAAAGGCACAGGAATGACATGCCTGGTGGCCACCTTTGAAACATCCCACGAACGACAGGCCGGAAAGCAACTTTTCCTCTACCATCCCTGAGGGTGACTCCTTGCTATGGGTGTCAGGGGTTGTGGTGGTGGTGGTGTTAGTGTTTATCATTATTTGAAGTCGGAATCCCTCTTTGTCACCCAGGCCAGAGGCCAGGGGCATGCTCACAGGCACCGCACACTCCACCTTCCACGTTCAGGTGATCCTCTTGCCTCAGATCCCTGAGTAGCTGAAATCATAGACGTGCACCACCACGCCCAGCTAATCTTTGGATGTATTATTGATGACCAAGATGAGGTCTCACCCTGTGTCCTGGTTGATGTCGAACCTGCAGGCTCAGGCCGCCTAATCACCTGGATCTCTGTAGAGCTGGTATGTCAGGCTGAGACTCTGAGTCCTGTCTGTGTTTGTGGTAGTGGTGGGGGGTAGTATTAATTTTCTCACACAGAAACCCACTCTGTTGCCCAGGCTGGAGCGCAGGGGCCTGCTCTCTGACAGCATGGCCTCCCCCTGAGTGTCATTGGCAATCCTTCACCTGTGGCCTCCCGAGTGGCCGGAATGACAGGCATGCGCCACCACGCTCAGCACGTTTTTTGTCTTCTTGTAGAGATGAGGTCTCGACAAGGTGCCTATGCTGGTTTGGAACCCTGGTCTAAGTCCTTCCACTTGCATTGGCCTCCCAGCATTCCAGGATGAGGGTGTGAGCCACTGCACCTGGACTACACACTTTTCTCAGGGCCCCATCACAAGGACCACTCCTTTCTGACAACCCGGGACACCAGAGAGGTGAGCTGGAGGCGCCCGCCAAGCCCTCCCATGGGAGAGCCCCTGGCACAGGGGCATGTCTTCACCTGGGTGCCAACACTCCACCGGCCTTGTTCCCTAGGTCAATCCCCTCCTGCCTCCCAGG
>NW_006963241.1:2791-3611 GCF_000164805.1 Carlito syrichta
GAACACACCACATGCAGTTGAGAATCTGTGTACGATTCTGATATTTTTGGAGATAGGGTCGGCCTCTGTGACCCTGGCTGTAGCCCAGGGACACATCAGTCCTTCACAGTCAACCTCAAAATCGTGTGCTCCAGCGATCCTCCCACCTCAGCCTCCAGATTGGCCTGAACGACAGGAACCTCAATCTCAGACCCACTATTTGGATGGGTGCTAGATGGGATCTCCCTGTGTAGCCTGGGCTGGCCTTGGGCTCCAGTCATTCTCCAGACTCAACCTCCCAGAGCACTGAGATTCCAGGCATGGGCCACCACACCAGGCCTTCTGGTTCATTTTCAATGAAGGAATGAGGCAGGGATTGGGGGTTCAGTCTCATCATCCAGCACTTTTGGTGGCTGAGGCCAGCGGCCGGCCTGAACTTGTGAGTCATGATCCGAAGGGCAACTGGGCAAGACCTGGTCTTTACCTTCCATCTCAAATGAACCTGGCATGGTGGCATGTGCTTGTAGATCTGGCTCTTTGGAAGGCTGGGTCAGACTTGTCAGAGCCGAGTGGCTCAAGGATGCAGTGGCCAGGAGTGAGCCCCACCCTCAAGCCTGGGCAATGGAGTGAGTCTCCGACTCAAAAAAGAAGGAAAAAAGGAAAAAAGAAGAGCTTCCATTTGTGTTTGGAGTTGGGTTTACTGTGAACAGACAGAGATCATTTGGGATGGAGGCCACAGGCTTGGGCCTAGAGTTACTGAAGATGATTGATCAGCAGTTAATCAGACTGTGGCTTTGGGAGGCTGAGGTGGGGGACCACTGGAGCCTGGGGGTTTCAGACC
>NW_006963242.1:0-5977 GCF_000164805.1 Carlito syrichta
TTTCTTCCACGACTGCACGCACAGAATTCTCAGCCGTACCAACAGCAAAGATGGAAGACAGAAGGGCCTCAGCTTCCCAGGCTCTCCCTGCGGCCCAGGGTCTTCGGCCCATCAGGACCCTGTCAATCAGGTGGGCCTCCAAGGCTGGCTCCCAATATTTGCCCACTCTTTAAAGGAGCTGTTTCCCTTTCATGCATTTTAGTTCCCTGTAGAACCTAGATGTTAGGCCTTTGTCAGATATACAGTTGGCAAATATTTTTCCCATTCTGTGAGCTGTCTCCCTGCTCTCTTGATAGTTTCTTTTGCTTTGAAGAAGCTTGTTAATTTGGTGAGGTCCCACTTGTCTATCTTATTTCTTAAACTATTGACCTTTAGGGTTCCGAATAGGAATTGGTTCCTAGTTTCATTTTCCATGAGGTGTCTCCTGCATTTTCTAAGATTCTCATCACTTGAGGTTTTACATTTAGGTCTTTGATCCATTTAGAGTTAATTTCTGTGTATGGTGAAAGGTAGGGGTCCTGTTTCAATCTTCTGCATGTGGTCAGCCAGTTTTCCCAGCATCACTTACTGAATAGGTTTTCCTCTCCCCCGTAGTTGTTGGAGGCTTTGTCAAAGATGAGTTAGTCGAGGAATTGAGGCTTTGCTTCTGGAATCTGTATCCTGTTCCACTGGTCTATGTGCCTGTTTTTGTACCAATACAAGTTTGACTTGATTACTGTAGCCTTATAGTAGAGTTTGAAGTCTGGAACTGTGAGATTTCCTGCTTCTGCTAAGGATTGTTTTGGCTATTTGTGGTCGTTTATGTCTCCATATGAATTTCTGTGTTGTCATTTCCAGGTCTGAGAAGAATGATGTTGGTAGCTTAACAGGTATCATGTTGAATCTGTAGATTGCCTTTGGTAGGATGGACATCTTAAAAATGTTGATTCTTCCTATCCATGAGCATAGTATATTTTTCCATTTGTTTGTGTCTTCTTGGATTTCTTTGAGCAGTATTTTGTAATTCTCATTGTAAATGCCTTTCATTTCATTTCTCTGGTCAGAAAGATGCCAAGTTATTTCATTTGTTTTGCTATTTTGAATAGGATTATGCTTTTTATTTGGATCTCTGCCTGCTTGTTGTTGACATATAGGAATGCAACAGACTTTTACACATTTATTTAGTGCCCTGAGACTTTGGCCAACGTCCTTTATCAGGTTTTTGACAGATTCTCTTGGATTTTCGAGGTATAGGATCATATCATCAGCACAGAGGGATAACTTGACCTCCTCTTTCCCTATTTGATTATCCCTGATTTTGTTCTCTTGTCTAATTGTCTGGGCTAGGACTTCCAACACAATATTGAACAAGAGGGCCAAGAGTGACAGCCTTGCCTTGTTCCAGTTTTCAGGGGAATTTTTCCAGTTTCTGTCTATTTAGCAGTATGTTAGCTGTGGGTTTGTGGTAAATGGCAATTACTACCCAGGTGTTTGACGGTTTATATCAAGAAGGGATGCTGGATTTTATCAAAACCTTTTTCTGCATCTAATGAGACAATCATATGGTTCTTGTTTTTACATCTGTTGATGTATTTAATGACATTTACAGGCTTGTGATTCCAAATTTATCTGCAGATCCCAGTATCCACTGACAGGTACATGGATACACTGGATCTTGCTTCCCATTGCCTTGTAATCTTTCATGAAGTGGGGGTATTGGTTTGCTCCACAAACATGAGGTCTTAGCTTCCAGTTGTAGTTGGGCAGAGCTGGATAGGTGAGTAACTGTAGGCCTCTGCCTGGTCACAGGGCTCCAAATGACCTCAGGTTCTACTGCAGCTGGATCCAGCTGGGGGAGACTGAGTATGAGACAGTCATGTCCTGTAGGGCAGCATGTCACATGCGGCTTGGGCCTCTTTTTCTTTCTTTAATCTTAGGTCCCAAGCTGGAGGCTGCACAGAGTTGGGTGAGGTCACGGGGTAATGCAGGTCTCTGCCTGGTCTCAAATTCCACCTGTTCTCTGGTCCCATTGTAATCAGGGGCATGTTGGGGGAAGTGGAGTGTGAGACTGCTGGGCATTGCTGTTCAGTGTAAAGGTCAGGGTTGCTGGGGGTGGGGCAGTGTATCCGACAAGGGAGACCAAAGCTCCATGGGGAGGGGGTCACAGGCCTCCCTGGGTGGTGGAGGCTTGAGGCAGGGCTGGGTCCTACAGCCAGGGAGGGAGCCTAGAGCTCTGTGGATGGCATAGGCTTGGAGCAGGACAGGGTGCTTCAGTCCAGGAGGGGCCCTGGAGCTCTGAGGGCCTCCACAGGCAGGGGAAGCAGCTTGAGGCAGGGTCGTGTGCTTGAGGCAAGGTTGTGTGGTTCAGCCAGGGAGGGAGCCCAGAGCTCCAAGGAGTGGCCCTGAGGACCTCAATAGAGGGCAGTAGCTTTGGGCCTGGTAGGGAACTTCAGTCAGAGATGGAGCCTGTAGCTCCGAGGGGGGAGCACTTAGGGTCTCTGTGGGTAGTGGAAGGTTGAGACAGGGCCGGATGCTTCAGCCAGGGTGGAGGGCCTGGAGCTTTCAGGGGCAAGCACCACGGGCCTCCACAGGGGTGCCAGCTTGAGGGGTTGGGTGCTTCAGTCAGGGAGGGGGCCCAGAGGCCCAAGGGGTAAGTGCTAGAGGCAACTTTGGGCTGTGCAAGGTGCTTCAGTCAGGGAAGCAGCTGGTAGCTCCAAGGGATGGGCACGAAGGGCCTCCACAGTCTGCGGCACCTTGAGATGGAGCTGGGTGCTTCAGCCAGGGAGGGGGCCAGTACAACTGGTTGCCAGGCAGAGCAGTGTAGCCAGCAAGGGAACCCAGAGTTCCACAGGGTGGTAGCTGAGGGTCTCTGCAGGCAGCGGTGGCTTGACACTGGGTGAGGTGGTGTAGCTGGAGAGGGAGCCAGGAACTCCACATGGTTGGGGGACCGGGGCTACCTGGGGTAGAACAGCAGTGATGGCGGGTGCCACGGTAGCTGGGCAGTGTGAGGGTCTGAGTGCCTCCAAGCCTCAGACTGAGGCAGCTGGCATTGGGTGTGGGGTGGGGGAGAAAGCAAGAGTCTTTATGGGAACACACTTTTGGAGAGTCTCATAGTCCCACCTGTGCCATCACCATCTTCCGGAACCCCCCAAACCTTCTTGAGTAGATTGAGGAAGAATTATGGAATCTAGAAATCTTAAATCAAGCCATAATTATCACTTCTGTCCTATTCCTCCTTTCTTTAGAAAAAACAATTTTTAAAAGAATATGTAAGCCGGGCTCAGTGGCTCAGCCTGTAATCCTGCGCCTTTGGGAGGCTGAGGTGAGTGGATTGCCTGAGCCCATGGGTTCGAGACCCGCTTAGGCAGGTAGACCTCATCTCTACAATAAATCAAAAAATTAGCCAGGCGTGGTAGCGCGTGCCAGTAATTCCGGCTACTCAGAAGGCTGAGGCAGAAGGATCGCTGGAGCCCAGCAGGCAAGGCTGTGGTGGCGGGAGCAGCCACTGCACTTCAGCAGGCGACAGAGTGAGACTCCAACTCAAAAAAATATATATATGTTTTGGCCATTTCCTCTACCTTACCTCTCTTAGATTGAAAGGACTTCTTGCTTAAACCCCTCCTCTTGAATTTACAGTTCACCAGTTCCAACCTGGAGATTGGGTGGCGAACATGTACTGGAAGGAAACTAAGCTCCAACCAAGCTGGAAAGATCTATATCAAGTGCTTCTGACAATTGAGATGGCCATATGGACTGTTGAAAAGGGTGGATACATCACACCCATGTCAAAAAATCACCAAAGGAAATTACAGAACCAGAGAACACTCACTCCCATTAAATGAAAAGTCTCTCAAACTGAACCAATGGAACTAAATTCAAGAAAACCTAATGCATTCCTTTGAAACTTTTCTCATAACACTGTCAATTGCATTTCTTATTATATGTATGTTTGTAGTTTTTATTGTTAAATGTATTTGCAAGGGTCTTTTTAACCCTGAGCAACCATGGAGACTTTGTTTACCTTGAAGGTATTACCAATTCTAACCATAATAATAAAGAAAAACAAAGGGTAGTTTATTATTAATATCACTAAAGCTAACTCCCCAATAACTATTAAATTTATGCCTGTTCTGTTATGTCATGTGAAAGTCTTCATGACCATAGAAAATTATTTATGGTTGACAAATACCTTTGTCCTGATACCACTGCTGAAGATAGATCAAAACATATGGGGGAGGGGCTGGCCCCTGTGTTATGAGTGACATAACTACTCATCCCATGTAACCCTTGCCAGGACTGGTATGGTGTCTTTTGGACCACTTGATTTAAAGGATGGACAGCTCCAGTAGAAAAAGAGAAAAATGAACTTAAAAATACTACAAAAAATGGCTTGGTAGTAGTGGGACACTGCCGAGGGTAATTGGGGGCAAATATCAATAAGGATACCTGGTCCTAATCCAGGTGAAGTGAGGTCCAGTAGGAGGCCCAAAACTTCACTTGTACCTAAACCTGACTTGTACCCCACACCTTTAAAATAAAAAACAACATAAAAAATATAATATTGTAAAATTAAGAATAAATGGCTTATTTACAAAGTTATACATAGAATTACCATATGATCCAGAAATTCTGCTTTTAGGACCATATCCAAAAGAAATAAAAACAGAAATTCAACAAATACATGTACGCACATTTGTGGTAGCACTATTTATAATAGTTAAAAGGTGAAAACAACCAAAATGTTCATAAACAGCTGAATAGCCAAATTGTAGTGTACATACAATGGAATATTTTTCAGTCATAAAAGGAATGAAGTACGCATACCTGATAAAACATGGATGAACTTTGAAAATATCAGGCTAAATGTATTGTAACATAAAGGTTACATAATGTATGATTCCATTTCAAATGAAATAGGAAGAAAAGAAAGAATGAGGTAAAGTGTCTTTAGAGCTAGAAGGCAGATTTGTGGTTGACAGAGGCTGGGGGTGGGGTGGCAAATGCTTAATGGGTAGAGGGGTTTTTTCTTTTTGAGTAATGAGAATGTTTTGGAACTAAGTAGATTGTGAATATAGCAAATGACCCCAAATTGTTCACTTTAAAATAGTCAATTTCATGTCAAGTAAATTTCACCTGGTTAAAAAACAAACAGCATTCCCTAATTTCAAAAGTATTAGCATAGTTAAGGACACAAGAAACACTTTAGAAAGAAGTTTAAATGACATTTTAAACTTGCTATACTATTTTAGTAGTTCAAACATTTCCTCTCCACTTTTTTTTTTTTTTTTTTTTGAGCTGGAGTCTCACTCTGTCGCCCAGAATGGAGTGCAGTGGCTACTCCCGGTCACCACAGCCTCAACCTGCTGGGCTCCAGCAATCCTTCTGCCTCAGCCTTCCAAGTAGCCGGAATTACAGGCATGTGCTACCACGCCTGGCTGATTTTTTAATTTATTGTAGAGATGAGGTCTCGCTGTCCAGGCGGGTCTGAAACCCGAGGGCTCAGGCAATCCACTCACCTCAGTCTCTCAAAGGCATGGATTACAGGCTGAGCCACCGAGCCCAGCATTCCACTTTTTTTTTAACAATCCCTAAAAGTGTTTAGTCAAGTTTTGAACAATTTTCTTATGCACAGTAGTATATGAGCATTCTTACTACTTGATAATGAGTATTGAAGGGTGGGAAATCAAAGCTCATTCTTTTGTTGCTACAGTCAGTGCTTGATGTCCTGAATGAGCTGCAGTTGTAAAGCACAGGGATCCTGGACCAGTGGGAGCACCACGGGCCCTGGACTTCTTGTAGATGAGGGTCTCTTTCTCCACAAAGAAGGATATATGCTCTCAGTGTGTTGAAAGACAGAAAGGAATACAAAATCCAGGGACTGAGACAGGCATGCCTGTTTTATCTGCAATTAGATTACGCTCTTCTCCTCCTCTTGGGGGTGAAGAGTAACTACTTGCAAGACTGTCCAGGAACATGATAGGTTTTACTCTGAGGAGTA
>NW_006963243.1:0-819 GCF_000164805.1 Carlito syrichta
TCTTGTTAAGGGGAACCAGTAATCTTGGTTTCCAATTCCCCAGAAGTTTATGGGAGTCTTACTCTTGATATCCAAACAACTGAAATTCTAGGTCTCCAGGAAATGTCTCAGTGCCTTGCTGAGAATGAAGCAGGATTCTGGGTAATGGGCGTCCTCATATACAGGAATTCACGGCCTCTTGCTAAGGAAGAATGGGGAATTTTGGTTGCACTAGTCCTCAAACCCAAAAATCAACAGGGAGTCTTATTAAGAGGGAACGAAGAATCCGGTTTTGAAGTAGGAATCTGGGTAATGGGAGTACTCATATACAGGAAATCGCTCTGCCTATTGCTAAGGACGAATAAGGAATATGGTTACACATATCCTCAATCACAAAAAAATTCAGGGCGTCTTGCTAAGGGCTAAACACGAATCAGGGTTTTTGATGCGTGAATCTGGGGAAATGGAATTCTCATACACAGGCAATTACACGGCCTTATGCTAAAAAAGAATAAGGAATCTGGATTACACATGTTATCAATCCCCAAAAAACTACAGAGTGCTTTGCTAAGGGCTAAACAAGATTCAGGGTTTCGAAGCAGGAGTGTGGCTAACAGTCCTCATTACAGGAAACTTCTCGGCCTCTTGCTAAGGAAAAATAAGGAATGTGTTTTACACGATTCCTCAATCACAAAATCTACATGGTGTCTTGCTAAGGGCTAAACAAGGATCAGGGTTCAAAGGAGAAATCTGGGGAAAGGGAGTCCTCATATACAGGACACTAAAAGGCCTCTAGCATAGAAAGAATAAGGAATCTGTGTTACACGAGTCCTCGAATCC
>NW_006963244.1:0-9041 GCF_000164805.1 Carlito syrichta
CAAGTCCCTCATGTTAAAGCCCCATCAACTGCCCCAACTGGGAGTGGCATCAGCAGTGAAAGTATTCGGGTGTCCCAGTGCACTTGAAGAACTTGTAATGATGAAAGGAGAGTGAATAAAAACTCATCTCCATCTTTCTTCTGTTTCCTACACTTGCCAAATTAATTTAGTAGGCAGAACAATAAGACAATGGATGCAGATTTGTGTCAACAGAAGTTGAATCCATGTTGGATATGGCCATTTTGGGCTTATGGTACAGGTTAATTCTTGGTAAGATTTGGAAATAGGGATTTTCCCACTTTCCTACCTTCCTATGTCTTTTACCACTCTCACTAAACTGTCCTTTCCAGTGTCATGTTGGAGAAATCATTCTACACAATCTGTCCTCAGGGATTTTGTCACTAGAATAATGAGTAAAATATTTGATTTTTAACTATTCATAGACTTTGTGAGACTATGGCAGATATAAGATGCTAATATCAAAATAATTTGCCTCATTACATTTTGCCTGTGGAAAAGGACATTCTTGAAAATCCTATGGTGAGCTATAAAAATAAATATCTTAAACTGAAAGATGGAGAACATAAAGTTCACTTTACCTACCACAGGTAAAAATGTACCATTTTTTTTTACTTTTTCTCCAAAATTATGAAAAGGTTAAAGGTATAAGTGGAATTTGGAGATGGAAATTTTTGTACAATATTATTATAAGAAAGAAATTTTACTTTTATTTTCTCTTTCTTTTTCTTTAAACATGATTTCTACTATTGTCGAGGATGGTGTGGAGTGGCGAAATTATAGCTCACTGGATTCTTGAACTCCTCGGTTCAAGTAATCCTCCTGCTTCAGCGTCCCTAGGAGTTGAAACTATAGCCACCACCACAATCAACTAAGCTTTTATTTCTTATTTTTAGTGACCGGTTCTTGCTCTGTTGTCTGGAACTCTGGTCTTAAGTGATACTCCTTCCTCATCACCCAAAATGATCTGTTGACAAGCAAAAGCCACCAAGCACAGCTTTAAAAATGTCTCTAATAATACAAAAATACATTATTTTTACATGACTCTGTCATTAACTGAAAATAAATTTAAATTCTATATTATAGTTGTAAATGCACTGAAAACGTATATTTACAATAGATACCAATTTTAAAATACTGCTTTATGTTATCTGGATCATAATAATGAGTCATTTCAGTTACACGTCACAACATAGTGTAATAGACATAAAAGAATACTTTAAATTAAAAAAACATGAACATCCTACTGCAGGGTAAAGGTATAAAGTGATTTAAGATTATCATCATTCCCAAGAAAAATGGATTCCATGGCAAACACAAGTAAAATTCCAAAGTGTCATTTCCGTTATACCTAGTAGCTACCTGGCAAAATTTATATAGGAATCAAGCAGACTGAGGCCCTAAAAATAAGGAACATAAGACATCTAGTATGCTATTGAAAGATACTGACAAATGCACCATTGAGTCTACATGTTTTTACAGAATGTAATGTGAGGAGAATAAATGTGTACATAGCAAGAATGGGAGTTAAGCAAAATCAAGATCATCTTTAACTCTCATGTTGCTGACAGCAACGAGTAACCTTGAGTTTCTGAGTTGATTTGAGGCAGAGAATAAGACCAAAACCCACTCAAGGCGGTCAGTCATATTTTAAAACAAGCAAATACCCTACATGATGCTCGTTTCTCAAGGAGCTATCCTCTTAAACAAAGTGGTAAAAAAAAAAAAAATTGCGGTTAAAAAAAAACCAAAGGGATACCAAGAAAAACAGAATAATCAAATTAGCTGTTACAAAGCTCAACATATAATGCAGTAAGTATGACAAGATTTCTCTGTTAGTGACAAAGCAGTCTAGAGGCAGGCAGGAGCCCTTGGTGTGCGAGTAGCAAAGTAAGAAATTTCATATGTTGCTCTGTCAAAGTACTGCCTCCAGAGGAAAAACAAGCCTCGCAATAAACAAAAGATAGATTCTTGATCTTAGAAATAATGGAAAAGTAAGAATGATTGTGTCCCACTATCAGCAGGGAGCCCTAAGACTGGAATGGGGTCATATGTGTGGCCTGGAGCACCTAGGATGAGCTGCCAATGTGCTGAGTTATGGAAAAATCCACAGTGAGGTCGTGGGAAATAGTCTGTAAAGAAGTAATTAAAGCTCCAGAGGGTGGGGCCCTGATTCAATAGGATTATTTCTTAATCAGAATCAAAACCAGAGAGGTGTCTTTTTTCCTTCTCTCTCACTGTCTCAAGCCCCTGTGCCCTTTGAACACAAGGTGAGAAGATGACTATCAACAAATCAGGAAGAAGGGCCTTGTCAGAAAAATGAAGCTTGACTTTGGCATGTCCAGCTACCAGAAATGTGAAGATGTATATCTGTTATTTAAGCCACATAGCCTAGTGCATTTTGGTGTGGCAATCTAATACACCACCCCACCTTCTCTCTGAGGAGGATCAGTCTTAGTACACACCTCATGGGTGTGAGATGCAGTTTTGCATTGCTTCTTCCCATTGATCTGGTTCTGGTGAAGAAAAAGGATTCAGGTTTAATCCTGTTTGCTTTCATTAAACACGTTTTCTCTTGATCATGAAGTTGTTTGTGTGTTGTATTTTCTGATCAGAATTTCATCAAACTGAATGAACGACTTGCTTGTTATTAATTCTGTGGATATTCATGTTTGATGCTAGCGGGGACGTTACATAGTCACTATCTCAACAACCTCCCTGTGTCATAGGTGAGATCACTGTCACCTACAGTTCTGGTCACAGTATTATTAAGAGTATCCCAGCCTGGGAGCAGCAGAAACCAGGTATCTCTGTGCTCCTGCTGGCTCTTGCTACCCCATGGGCATGACAACTGCCCAATCAAGAGTGATGGCATTTGAACAGATGTCTACTCTGGCCATCAGTAGACCTACTGCCTCTATGGAATCCTGTCATGAGCAGACAAGAGTGCTGGGCATAGATATCCCATGTGGCTCCAGTCTGAAGTGATGCTGGGAACAGTTCATGTAGCTGTTTTGTCCTGTGACCACACACCACTGAGCTACCTATGCTGCTCTGGCTGACAAGAGTCACCAGGGGAAAAATTGCCTGTGTTGAGCTTTGGGGACAACACCTGGTGCTCTATTTTTCTGAGAACCCACTAGGGTCACTGAGCACCTCAGCTAGGGTGGGTCACTGCTCAAACCAGTGGGAACATGAGGGAGGGTTCTGAGCCTCCTGATCCTCAGGATCCGGAGTAGGGAAGAGGCCATGGAGTGGAGTATCCATTGCTGATGTTAAATGTTCACAATCAATTTATCAAATTTAAAATCATGTATTAAACCAACAGTTACATCTACTTCTATATAAATATACATATTATTATGCAGTTAAATTGATACAGGAACAGAGATAAGTGGCCACAAGTGATCAATCCTTTTGAGATATGACTGGTGAGCAGGATTCTGAAGGGGGATTTAATCACTCATAAATGGAAAAAAATATGAACAACTTTGCCTTGCATTTCCACCTGGGGCAGTTGTGAGGGGACAGGATGCTTAGAGTCAATGCAGTCCTCTTGTTACCATGAGGCACTGAGCCCAAGTTTAGAAAACCAAAGTGGTGAGGGGCAAAGCAGAATTGTAGAAAGAACCTAGGTCCGTTTCTGCTGTCACCAAGCAGCTGCAAAAAAACTCTAAATATTCCAACTTTTGACTTCCTATCTTTGCTTAAGCTATTGCTATTCTTTATTTCAATTGTTTCTAAAATTATTTTAATTTATCCAAAATAGGTACTCAAGAAAAGGAGCCTGGCTGGAAATCTGGCCCACTCTTTTGAGGAAAAAACACAATTATAGCCGTGTATGTGTGTGTTTGAGGGAGTCTGAGGCATGAATGGCAGGAACCATGATAAGTGGTGTCCTCCCCTGTCTCCTTGGTCATGCTATGCCTATGGCTAGAGAGACCCCCAACCACTTTGAAGAGTTTGAAAATTCAGCTCTATCCTTTCTCCTTTTCTCTTTCTGTACCTGAAGCATAAAATAGTCCCTCACTTTAAATCTTCCTTGCTCCCCAGTCACAAAAATAGAATCCTAGTTAACAAGTTACAAAATGATGGAAAACTATGAAATCTGGAAACTGTGTTCAGCCCATAATATCAAAACAGGGTTAACAGATATCTCCCACTCTCGGTGGTTTTGATGGGCAGATACTGACTCTCCAGTGAAGGTCTCTTCTTAGATTGCATTTGGAGGCTTTACTAAGAAAACTTCTCAGACAGTTAGTGCTGGATTTCCTGGTAGGGTGGCAGGAGGGTGGTTATGTATTTACAGCATGGAGGAGGCCAGATTGAATCCCAGAAACGCTGTGGGTATGGAATGAAAGTATTGGAATGCAGACCTGTGACCACAGCCTTAGAAACCTGAGAGTTGGGGTCACTAAACAAGGAATAAGCAGTAAAGAAGACACTGAGTGATCTTTGGGGAGATGATATCTGGGAATATGTGAGATGATGATGGAGTTTTGCATAGGAATGGTGAGTTAAAATGGAGGTGGGGAGGTGTCAGATGTAAGAAATGTTTGGGTTCTGGGATCATTGGCTTCAGATTTGTTGATCACATGGAACCTAGCCAATGTGCTGTGCATGTAAAACCAGTAAGTAATTTATGATCTTGGAATAGTAAGGTAGGGAGGAAGAATGACAGAGAGTGAGAAAGAGGTATGTGCTCTGTTTACTTTTTTAAAATTGAGGGTTTCTCTCTGATTGCTGGTTCTTGGGAATTAAACTTCTCTTTTCCTCTTAGGTTTCTTGCAAATAATCAAGATCTTGCCTCAACTGAACATTTTCTTCTCCTGCTTATCTCTCTCTTTTAATAGATAATTGCCCAAGTGCTTCACTATTGAGACTCAATGTATTACCAAAGACCTTGGTCTAGTGTTTTCTCTTATACATTTATTTTGTTTTCCTTATTTATATATCATAGTTTTTACAATAAAATATGGCACTTTTTCCTTGAATTCCCAGCTATTAAAGATGCTCTCTTAGTTAATCCCACTGATGACTTTTGGAACAACTAAGGGACTTGCAAAATGACGCTACAAGATCCAAATCCATGAACTCCGGAAGTAAATGAAGAGCAGTGTCCTGTTTAGCACACATGCCAGTGCCTCTCTCAGACTGTACTATCCACTAACTCTGCAGAATCCCTCTCTATTGTTGTATCTTTCACTGTCCTCCATGAATCTGATAATCTTATAAGAATTCTGGTGAATCCTATTTGAGTCAGGGGACACTCATAACTGCCAAGAAGACTGGACATAGGCTGCAGGAACCAGCTCCAGCTGGGTTCAGGGTACCCCAAAGGTGGAGACGGCGTTGGTGATTGGGGGAAGAGGAAAGAGAGAAAGAGAGAGAGAGAGAGAGAGAGAGAGAGAGAGACTGGACCCCTGTCTAGTGCAGAAGCCATTTATTGGGAATTACAACTGGTCTTTTATACACAGTCAGGGTGTGAGGGGTGTTCCCCACCCACCAGATGTTCTTTCAGGTATAATCCCATAACCTAATCCATGAAACCTTAATCCATGACTGCCTTTAAACCCTTTTCGTACTAATACCAAGTTAAACAATTCTATAGAGACTTAAGTATTTACTTTACAAACTAAAGTGGCCTATCCCAGAATGTTTGGAATGTGGCCCAGTTCAAAGTTCACAGTGGGCTACCTGCAAGTAACCCAGCTGCATTCTTTCAAAAAAATGGCTGTCTTCTAAAACTATATTCTACACTTTACATCTTATTCAACTTCAATAAATCCTAAGATCATGACCTAGAAGGCTGTGACCAATACTAAGGCTCTTAGATGTGACCCGAGTTTGATTTGTAAGTTGTGTGAAGCCAGAACTGCAGTTTGTGGAAGAATGGGAGCAATGAGCTTCTAAAGTTAGCTTGTGTTTGTCCTGGTCTCAGAGTTTTTATGTTTTGAGCTTACAGGAGCTTATTCTGGTTAGTGCTGAGTAGAAAGGGGGAGGAAATGGGGTCAATAGCTCCCAAATGCATCCTGGTGGTCTCGGGGTCAACAGCCCTTCCTGATCCCTAATGCTCAATGGGCCTCCGTGGCCAGCTCCCAACAATAGGCCCTTGAAGACAATCCAGGTACAGAAAGTCACAACCCATGGTTTTCCTCTGTAGAGACAGCATCTCCCCAGATGGCCAAGAGTTGTTTTTGTCTGTATCCTTTCCTCTGCGTGATAAAGGGTAAAATAGTAGATCTCGGAGCAAACCTAGATAAAGGCCATCCTATGTGTGCCCCTCTGTACTCTGACCCTGGGCAGAAGTGCTACAGAATTCATTCAGGAAATTAAATATATTTATGATTTGGAGAAAGGGAGAGAGATAATGTGATGTGTGTACAGTACCAACATTGAGACTTGGATCTGTTATGGATTAGTACTGAGTATGAATCTCACATTATCAAGTTCCAATCCATAGGGGTTTATGGATATGCCATATATTTAAAAACACCTTTAATTGTATAAATTAAGGATCTGAAAACAGGGAAATTACTCTGATTTTCCAGGAAGTCCCTAAATGCAAACACAAGTGTCCTTAGAAGGGTGAGACAGAGAGATTTAACAAAGACTGAAGAGAAAAAGGCAACGTGACCACAGAGACAGAAACTGCAGTGAAATGGCCAAGGTCACGGAATGCTGTAGCCACCAGAAGCTGGAAAAGGCAGGAATAGACTACCCTAGAGCCTTTGAAGGAGACCAGCCAGTGGACACCATGATCTTGGTCCACTGAAACTGATTTGGGACATCTGTCCTCCAGAACGGTGAGAGAAAATATTTATGTTGCTTTAAGGTGCTAAATGCCTGGTAATACATTACAGCAGCCCAAAGACACAAATACAAATGTGGCTCAGGGAAACCCAGATAGGGTGTTATAATCACTTTCAATCTAATTGTTCAACTTTCTACTGATACATATATATAGATTCGTGCAATTTTATGTGGTAGAAAATGTACATGAAACACTACTGTGAATAGAGAGGTATCTGTTAGTTTAATTACTGATAATTTTTAGCAGAAAATGATCTCTTTCACTACTAGTTACTTACCTAAAGTCTTCATTCTAAGGTTTGCAGAGGAGCATAAAAGGGAGAAAGTGGACAACCATACATTCAGGGAGGAAAAATAAGTCCCTTCCCCTTGAATTTGATTCTTGTTGCTGCTGTAACAAATCACCACAGACTTCATGGCTTCACACAAAACACATTTATGATCTCATGTTTCTGGAGGAGAGAAGATTTACTGAGGTAAAACCAAGAAGTCAGTAAGGCTGTTCCCTTCTGAAGTCTCCAGGGGAGAGAATCTGATTCTGTTTCCCATATTCAAGGTATCCTCACATTGCTTGGATCCATGACCCTTGCTCCATCACTCCAGCATCCCCTTCTCCTGTCCCATCTCCTTTCTCACTTGGACCTAACTGCTCCCTTGTATAAGTATTCCTGGGATTACAGGCTTGAGCTCCTTTTGTACTTTCAACTGAGGAAGATACCACTAACCGCCCTCATTTCCAGCTCTGGTCCGAGCAGAAGATGGCATACACATGTGTACACCTGCATCAATCTACCTAAGCCTACAGAGTGAAAAACAGGGAGGGATCACAGGGTTAAAACCTAGCACCATTTATGAGGTTGAGTAGGAGGAAAGTTCACACGCTGGTAGTTTATTAACAAGTAGGTGACCAAGACCATCACTAAAGAAAAGAAAAAAGAAAACTTACTACAGGAAGAATTACAACCCAGCAGTAGTACCACTGTCAGGGAACTCTGACGAGCTGGGATTCAGCCGCAGGTTCCAACTTGCCATCTAAGGAGAAGTGGCCAGCTGAGTGGAGACTCAGTTGTAGCCTCACTTCACCCCATCAGAATTAGCTCGATGCTCTAATCAGATGTGTGCAGACAACAGTGACTCCATCTTAGAGGCTAATCAACCATTTGACTTCTCTTTAGTGCCCCTTCCACACTGTCCTCCCATTTCTATCCTATTTACATCTCTAGTTTAAGAAAGCAGACTTCTGCTTTTGGATCAACCCTCCTTGGCAATCTTGCACAACATATAGGCTATGAAGCTCTTCCTGTTCTTGCCTGTTCTGCATGGTTGCCTGTCATTGTCTTGCTGAATCACATACCCGTTGCCTATGGTATATATGTCCTGGGTCTGTGGAGCGTTAGTGCAGAGATCTACTTGCCTGCCAGCTGCCCATGTCTATACTTCTGTCTTTAGGTTCATTATATACATTGCCCCAAATGAGGGCACAGATAAGGGAGCATCATGAATGTACTTCTACCAGCTACGGGTCCTTTGTGTGATAGTTACAAGGACCTGGATATATATGAGCAAAGAAGCCAGGCCCAGTCAAAAAACTGGCACACACACACACACACAAGTTCACCCCATACACTTGAAAATTCATGGGCACAAACCTGATCTGCACACGTGTGTAAAGTGCAGGGGTCAGAGGTCATTAGTCTAGGTCCTGCTGATTGGGCAGTGCTCTATAGTGATGCGTTCCATCACCCCGTGATGTCACGGTGCCTGGAAACCAACTGCCAGTGCGTGTGTGGAGGAGTTGGGAGACACAGCACTATTCGAGTGGCTCAGCGAACAGGACGATTTTCTTGGTGAGAGGTGCATATCAGCACCTCTGACCGATTACTTTCTGGTGAGTGTGGCCTCTCCCTCCCCTCCTGTGGTTTGAGGACATTCGGTCCCGGGTGGGCGGCAGTGACCTCTCTTGGTTGCCAACGCTCACCTCTGAGCACTCACTGGGCAGCTACTCTGTGCCGACCACATATACAGTCATCTCCGTCATCTTCACGGCAACTCCCTGGGGGTAGGGGTATGAATGTGCCCATGTGACAGGTAAGATGTCTCAGGTCCAGAGGAAGGTCACTAGCCAAAGGACCCAGGGTGACCCTGGGATGTGTTCTCAGCTCTGTCCTGTCCCAAGCTGAACTCAGACCCTGACCTCCACAGTCTCCCTG
>NW_006963245.1:0-803 GCF_000164805.1 Carlito syrichta
CAGAGCCCGTGAAGTTTCCTTTATCTGAGGACTCCCATTCCCCAGATTCCTGCTTCAAAACACTACATGGCCTCAAGCGAAGAAAGAATAAGGAATCTGTTACATAAGTCCTCAATCTGAAAAAATTCTCAGAACGTCTTGCACAGGACAAACAAGAATCAGGGCTTCCAGCTCCCCTCATGTTTTGGAGCTATTTAGCATGTAGATATGAGGAATCAGTAAATTTAGGACTCCAGCAACATTCTGGTCCTCTTGATAATTGTAAATGGGTATCTAGCACTACATGTCCGTTAGGTTCCTCGGGACAACTAAGACCAGATTCCAGGACAAAAAGGATCATCTTGCCATATTTGGATGTAACTCTGGTCTTAAGATGAACCTTGTAATTCTCAAACTTCCGTTTGTCCTTTTATTTTGAGAGGGGCCGAGTGTTTGCAGTTGCAAAATGTTTGGAAAGTATTTTTAAAGGTAACCAGGAATCACGGATTCCCCATCGCGAGGAAACTTGTGGGCATCTGTCTTTTTGTATACAGAGTTTTGGAATCCACATTGACAGGGAAAATAGGCAACTTGCTGAGAACGAAAACGGAACAGGGTTCTTGAAGTTCTTATTCGCCGAAGTATGCAGGGACTCTAGATAAGTTTTAATCACGAATCTGGGCTTCTAGGTCCCCAAATTGTTATGGTGTCTTGTACAAGTGAACCAGGAATCTTGGATTCCAATTGCCCAGGAAATTTCTGGGGGTCTTTCTATTGATAACCAAACAACTTGAATTCTACATCACCACGAAATGTCTCGGTGT
>NW_006963246.1:0-730 GCF_000164805.1 Carlito syrichta
CCTACTCCTATACCAATACGAAGCTGTTTTGATGATTGTAGCTTTATAGTAAATTTTGAAGTCTGGTAATGTGATACCACCTGCTTTGGTTTTTTTTTTTTTTGCTGAGAATTGTTCTGGCTATTCTTGGACATTTCTGTTTCCATATGAATTTCTGTGTTGTTTTTTCTAGGTCAGAGAAGAATGTTGCTGGCAATTTGATGGGTATTGCCTTGAATCTGTAGATTGCCTTAGGTAAGATGGACATCTTCACAATGTTCATTCTTCCAATCCGTGAGTTGGGATATTTTTCCACTTGTGAAACCTCCATTATTGAGAGAAAAAGAAAAATTCTTATAAAATTTTTTAGATTCAAATATACTAGGAAACTCCATGTTTTTCTTCCCTGTCCCATAAGTAGTTCTTCACATTCAGTTTTCTGAGTTTTATTCTATGATTCTTCAGATTTGCCTTCAACATTGTTAATAAACTCTGTAAAAGCATTCAATCTCTTATTTAACTTTCAATTTTGCCTTTTGTGATAATTTTAACCATTTCTAGACAGATCATTTTAATGTTGCCTATGGTTTCCCATGGTCTTTTTTTTGTTCATGTTTTAATTCTCTTATTCACTTAAATAAAGCTCCTCAAAATTTCATTTCTAATTAAAACAGGATGTCACATCTTTGGGATATCCATTTCAATTGTTTATTGTTTTGGCTAATTTTTCCTTCTTGGATTTTTGTTTAAT
>NW_006963247.1:0-847 GCF_000164805.1 Carlito syrichta
CTGTAGGTTTTTGGGATTTGAGGACTCATGTAACCCAGATTCCTTATTCTTCCGTAGCAATAGGCCATGTAGTTTCCCATATATGAGGATTCCTTTTCGCACATTCCTGCTCCATTCTCCACAATATGCGAGATATTTTCTGATGAATGTAGAATTCCAGTTTTTGGCTATCAATAGAAAGACTCCCCTATAGTACCTAGGAACTGTAATCCCAGTTACCTGATTTCCCTTAACAAGACATCGTAAAAGTGTGGAATATTCTAAACCCTAAATTCCCCATTCCCACCAGCCTGAACACAAGAAATTTCCGTATTTTGAGGTAACAGGAAACGAGGGCTTTTTTTCACAAAATGCCAATTGATTCCTGGGGAACTGGATTATGACCAAAGATGTTCATAAGAAACAAACGGAATTGTAGGTCCAGATGCTCGATTACAACTAACAAGAGGACCAGAATATTCTTGGATCTGTAATTAGAGATTTTAGGTATCCACACAGCAAGTAGCTCTGAAAAATTTAGGAACCTACAAGCCCAGATTCCTCATATAGATTTTGATGATTGAGGACTCCCTGAACCCGGATTCTCTTCTCATTCTCAGAAAAAATGCCCTGATTTTCCCTGGTGATCTGGATCCCAAAATTCTGTTTGCAAAAAAAAAAATGCCCAGCTTTTTCCCAGGGATGGGGAATCCGTGATTCCTGGTTACCTTTTAAATAAGTACTACATGCTTAGCATCCTCAAAACACCCAGGTCATATGAAATAGATGCACAAAGGAAGTTTAAGATTACAGGGTACAACTTAGACAGAGTTACACACAATATTGCTAGATGATTCTTTCAGTCCTG
>NW_006963248.1:0-689 GCF_000164805.1 Carlito syrichta
GCTGGAGCACACGATTTTGAGGTTGACTGTGAAGGACTGATGTGTCCCTGGGCTACAGCCAGGGTCACAGAGGTAGACCCTATCTCCAAAAATATCAGAATCATACACAGATTCTCAACTGCATGTGGTGTGTTCACAGGGCGACTGGTTTTAGAGCAAAAAAAATGGGATTGGGTGGAAAAAATATCCCTCGGTGAGGGATGTGTTCCTGCACTTTCTTGGCAGAAGGCCCTTGTTGCCGATTCTGAGGGTCGGCCTCCCTGGGGCACATTTCTCACCTCGTTGAGGAGAGTTGGCAAGAACTCGGTCCGGGAGCCTCGGGAACTCACTTTCTTTCTTTCTTTCTTTCTTTCTTTCTTTCTTTCTTTCTTTCTTTCTTTCTTTCTTTCTTTCTTTCTTTCTTTCCTTCTTTCTTTCTTTCTTTCTTTCTTCCTTCCTTCCTTTCTTTCATTCTTTCTTTCTTTCTTTCTTTCACTCTTTCTTTCTTTCCTTTCCTCACTAGGTTGCTCAGGGTGTTCTCAAACCACACAACTCGGGCCATCCTCTCAGGTTGGGCATCTCAAACTGCTGTGAACACATGCTTTCCATTTGGTCCAAACCCTGGTCTTCCTGGTCTTCCTGCCTTTTCTCGAACTCTGGGCCACAGGCAATCCTCCTGCCGAGGACTGCCCTCAACCAAGGTCTTCTGG
>NW_006963249.1:0-950 GCF_000164805.1 Carlito syrichta
GAAAGAAATCACAGAGAACCTTAACAAAAGGAAAAATATTCCATGTTCAAGAACTGGAAGAACTGTTAAAAAGACCATTGTTAAAATTACCGTACTACCCAAAGTAACCTGCAGATTAGATGAAAACGCTATCAAACTGCCAGTGTGATTTTTCACAGAATTGGAAAAAAAAAAAAACAACCATAAAATTCACATGGAACCAAGCAAGTGCCAGAGTAGCTAAAGCAATAACAAGAAGAAGGAAAAAAAAGAAAAAAAAAAAAAAAAAAGCTGGAATCAGCACATTACCTGACTTCAAATTATACTATAAGACTATAATATACAAAACAACATGGTACTAGTACAGGAACAGACAAATCGACCAACAGATAACAATAGACAATTCAGAAATAGACCCAAATACCTGCAACAGACTGATCTTTGATCAAGCAGACAAAAACATACATTGGGGAAAGGACACACTATTCAGTAAATAGTACTGGGAAAAACTGGATGATCACATGCAGAAAAATGAAACTAGATCCCAAACTCTCACCATATATAAAAATTAACCCAAGATGGATTAAGGATCTAATTTCAGACATGAAAGCGTAAAATCCTAGAAGAAAAGTTAAGCAAGACTCTTCTGGATGTTGGTCTAGGCAAAAATTTAGAGCTTAAACCTCAAAAGCAAATGCAATAAAAATAAATAAGTGGCACTTAACTCAATTAAAAAGTCTTCTGCACAGCAAAGAAATAACCAGCAATCTAAATAGACAATCTATAGAACGGGAGACAATATTCCCAAACTATACATTCAACAAAGGACTAATATTCAGAATCTACAAAAAATTCAAACAAATTATCAAGAAAAAAACAAATAACCACATTACATAGTGGGAAAATGACATGAACAGATATCTACCAAAAGAAGATATGCAGATAACCAGTAAACATATGAAAAAATACTC
>NW_006963250.1:0-692 GCF_000164805.1 Carlito syrichta
CCTAGGATCTTGAGAGGAGACCTCACATTATTGATTGGAAAACACTTGATTATTGTATGCATTCTGGGCTTGCTTGAATGACGTTGATACTTCATTCTCAGTTCTGTTTTCAGATGTATTGCCCAAATTTTTTAACTGAGCCATTATGTAGCTTAGACAGTCATTTATCTAAGGGCTACCAATATGTACTTATTCATTTCTCCTTTAATGGGAAAAACCAGGTGATAACTTGAACGAACGTTATCAACCTCATTGCCACAGATACAAAGCTGGAAATTCTGAACTGTTCTTCATTTTTGTCTTTCAAATGGTGATCCTGTAGTAGGATGGATGTGTTTTATGACCATATTTTCCAATTCTTTTGCCATTTTCTTTTCCAGTTGGGCATTCAGAAGTGTGAGTCTGTTTTCCTTTTCTTTATGCTTTGTCGAGTTTCTGAATACACTCCAGCAACGATATTTGTTCAAAAAATATAGAGGGCCATATATAAAAATATACAAGTAATGTTATGAATGTTATGTTTTCTTCAAAGAGGAATATTAAAGACATAGATATAATTCAAACTAGAGACCATTGAAACTTTCTCTTTGCAGTAATATAGACTGACCTGTTCTTTCAGCACCTGACAATTACTACCTCAGTTAGTTAATTACTGGAAGAGAATGCTGCACCATCTATATTAATACAATTTG
>NW_006963251.1:0-779 GCF_000164805.1 Carlito syrichta
GAGGTCTCGCTGCCCAGGCGGGTCTCGAACCCGCGGGCTCAGGCAATCCACTCACCTCAGCCTCCCAAAGGCGCGGGATTACAGGCTGAGCCACCGAGCCCGGCTGAATTTATTCTTAAATGAAGTCTAAACTGTGATGACAAAAAAAAAGAAACAAAAAAAGGAAAGAAAAAGAGAAAAAAAATCCTACCTTTCTTCAGATTGACTGAATCTAGCCCTACATTATTGTCAAGACACTTTCCTCAAGTATTTTCAAGAATTAAAATATATAAAATAAAATATACATGTTCCTGCCCCGGAAATAACAAAGAAATTTACAATAAAAACAGGATGAAAATCTGGTGGATTATTTTATCAGTTTCTGAAACCAAGTAGATTGAAAGGATCAGCACCTAAAACACAAGTAAGTTCTTTTTCTCAATGACCCCCTCAACTTCCAGCTCTGGGATGGTGGGTTACACAACAGCAGGGCTGAGGTCAGGCCAACTTCCTGGGAGGAGGCAGGGGCTGACTGAGAGTGGGCAGGGGACTCTCAGAGGGTAGGCCACCACTGACTCCACCAAGAATACACGGGGGGAGGCAAGGAAGTTCACTTTCTCACTTATCAACACCTGCAAGACAGGCTAAGGCCCTCTCTCTAAAAAGAGACCAAACCCCACCCATCCCTTCTCAAATCACTAGAAAGATGGGTCGGTTATTTAATTAGGGAGTGAAACCCGTTGGGCAGCTGGGAAGCTGGCTAAGATAATTTAATTTATGATGTCATGTCAGGTTCCTAA
>NW_006963252.1:0-700 GCF_000164805.1 Carlito syrichta
CCTGCCCTATGCTGGTACCAATTCCGACATACAGTGGAGGAAACCCAGGACCCAGTGCTGGAAACAGGAATATGACGCTGAGCAGGAGGACAAATCCATTTATCCTGTTTCAAAGTAAAAAAGCAAAATAAACCAGAGCTATGTCACCAGGGTGCCACAATCCCATCCCCTCCTCCTTCCTCTTCTCTATGCTATTAATAAATGAGTTTCCCAAGCCCAAATAATTATTAGAATCTTCTCATTTGCCAGTTCCAACCGCTGTTATTATACAGGGGGTGGCTCAATCCCCAGAATATATAAAATGATATACAAATACAATATGTAAACAGGGAGAGGGGAGCCCAGAACAGCAGCCTGTACTCTTGCCTGCCTTACAGTTAGCTCAACTGTCCACCTGGAATGCCACTCCATTATCCTGCCCCAAGTGTCTCTGAGTAAGAAAAGGGAGACATCTGAAGGAAGATCTTGGTGGGGTGAGAAGACCACCAGGAAGTCCCTGCTACTCCCGAGAGGCAGACTCCAAATAAACTAGATTTATGAGCCTCTGGCTCTTTGATTTCCTGGAAGAAAGCAAACCCAGGAATTAAGAGTGAGCCCTGATCAAGATGGCAAAGGGTCTGCGCCGGTTTGTCTCCCTGTTAGGCAGGGGTCTTATCTTACTTCTTCAAAGTTAAAGGGGCGAAGGGGGGGATGGCAGGAA
>NW_006963253.1:0-755 GCF_000164805.1 Carlito syrichta
ACTCTCACCATCTCTGTGTTATGAGGGAAGTGTGCAAAACAAGAAAGTAAATATTAGGCATAACTTCAGCATTTATAGTGTTTTTTATTCTCAAAAGATAGTATTTCATCTTTATGAAAGAATGTTTTGGCAAATAAATATAGGCATTGCCTTTTTTGCTACTAAATTGTGTCACTGAGATTTAAAAAGAAATAAAAGGCTGAGAGTTAATTTAGATTTTACACAATAGCATTTCTTTGCTTTAGAGCCTATATTTTGGCTTTTTATTATTTTCATAACAATTTTGTAGGTCTCTGTTCCTGAAAATTGAGGCAGTTCTGTACTCTTGCAAAGTTTCAAAAGAATTGTTACAAATGGAACCACTTCTCATTCAAGGGAGGTTTGGTAAAAACAAAAAACAACTCCTCCATGGAAAGTTTATAAATTCATAGCAGTTTTGTAGCACTCCTTTCCTGAAAATTGAGGCAGTTCTGCACTCTTGCAAAGTTTCAAAAGAATTGTTACAAATGGAACCACTTCTCATTCAAGGGAGGTTTGGTAAAAACAAAAAACAACTCCTCCATGGAAAGTTTATAAATTCATAGCAGTTTTGTAGCACTCCTTTCCTGAAAATTGAGCAGTTCTGCACTCTTGCAAAGTTTCAAAGATTTGTTACATATGAACCACTTCTCATTCAAGGGAGGTTTGCTAAAACAAAAAACAATAAACAACTCCTCCATGGAAAGTTTATAAATTCAAGTTTGTTCCTATTGTGA
>NW_006963254.1:0-810 GCF_000164805.1 Carlito syrichta
TGCCCCCAGACAGTATTCAAAACACAAGCACTCCTAGCCTTGGATTCCCAAATCAGGGGAAATTAGAGTATTTCAAAAAGTGGAAGATGACACTGGTGTGGCTCAGTCCCATCACATAACCCAGAGATGCTCTTCAATCTTCCTTTATTTCAGTGGCAATACCATTAAAAACCCTCTTTTTAAAAATTACATCTTCTCTCCAGTAACAAACCAATAACCTTTATTTAATGAAGCATATCTGATGAGCCTCATATATACATATATATGTGTATATATATATATATATATATATAATTTTAAAGATGTAGAGTATAATTCAGCATTAGTCATACAAGTGGACAATGTACAGGTAAAGTTTTATCAGCCTCTTTTTAAAGCTGAATTTCATATACAGTATCTATCAAATTCTTTGAAACTGGAATTAAACATTGGCAGAATAATGCATGACACACTAATGAATATACACTGAATCCAAAGGTTTTCACTGTTGGCTAGATAGTTGGGCGTTTTTGTGGACAGTGGAAATAAGAAGTCATGGGTCTATACTCCAATGCCTAAGGTATAGAGTGGGATGTGGGGGAAGAGTAAATTATTGAAAAATTATCAATAGCTATCAAAAATTTTGAGTTACTGGAAAAATTAGATAAGATGCTTTCTATGATTCTTGCAAAATTTTAGAAGTTAATCCCAATCAGCATGATGTAGCACAGAGTATTCTTAATTCCTCATTTTACTTAGCAATCAGTTAAGGACATTCACTGTGCCTGAAATGCTAACTATGACTCCATACTAGGGAGGCAAAAACTATGA
>NW_006963255.1:0-3565 GCF_000164805.1 Carlito syrichta
GACAGGGCATCCTAAATCATTGCAGACATTCATTTTACCATAGCAGCTTAAATAAAAAGACGGATGGTTGCAAGTCAGGAAATCTCAAGGAGGGAATGAAAAATTATCTAATCAAAGATGCCCCCCCCAATCTTGTAAAGAACAGAAGATTCTTTATTTTCAAGTTACTAAGTATTCACTATTCAAGGAACTACATTTTTGGCAACGTTTTATGAAACCGACCTTTGAGGGTATATTAGGCTATATAGAACCTCCTCTGGAGAATGATCACAGAAGATTCCAGCACGCAAGATGACTTTTTTCCTACTAGATGTCCATTAACAGGATAGGTCTTGAATCTCCAGACTGACAATTTTTAATATGCTCGAACTATATTGTAAGCTGTTCTTTTGAGTAGACTTTGTGTGTGCTTCTGGTGCTAGCATTTAGGTCCATGGCACTTCTCAAGAAATACTGAACTATTATGATCCCAAACATTAAATGACCATAGGATATCAATACTTCATCTGATTCCTTCACAGATTGGCAATATTATTCTAATACTTTGGCAGTTATTCTGTTCAATGTATCATTTAGAACCAAGCCTGTTTTGATGCAAAAAATTCTTGATAAATTCTTTCTCTCTCTATGTACACACACACACACACACACACACACACACACACACACACACACACACACACACACATTAACTATTGCCAAGTGACAGAGTGAGGGTACATATTATTATAAGTAACTTCTGTAACATGTGTCTCTCACTACAACAGATATATTTTTTTAAAAACCGTGCCACAAATGGAGGACCTACCATCCTAAATCATTTAAACTCACTGAGGTGATCCTCTCATTCCGACATTCCTATAAACACTTCATGCATGTTTATCTTGCCTTATAAGTATCCAGCTTCATTATAGCTCTTTATACATAGGCTGGGCAAAGAAAGAGGTTAAATCAATTGCACAATATAATAGGGCCAACTTCAGCAATTAGTATAGTAAAAAGATTATGGCCCAGATGAAAGTTCGTCACTTTTCAAATAATGCTCCAGAGGAGAAAATGTGAGGAGATCATTATGCCAATTGATCAGCGTGCCATTTTCTGATAATCCACAAAGATAACTTAGCTGGCAGGTGAAAATTCAAGATATAAATAACATCTTCTATGATAAGCAATTGGCCTACGTTCCTGAGACAGAGTTATGAGTGATTATGAGCTCAGGTTTCAGTGTCAGATGTAAGAAATATACCCTATCTTTGCCACTTCAGTTAGCTTTCTTGGTCTCTCGCAATTTCCAAGAGCATTTGTATCATACATTCTTTCTGAGAAGTTGAAAGAAATAATACTATAATAAACTTATGTGTTTGATACGAAGTTTAGACAAAAATGTGAATGAGACAAAAACACTAAATAAAATAAAATTATTATGGACTGTCCTGGTTTTGAGACTCCTGTAGTTGAACTCTTGTTTTGGTACTTGCTTTCCTAATAGATGCCTTTGGCTAGATACATTTTTATATTACCATTTTTTAGTTTTAGAATTAGGTATCATCCACAGGTTTTGAATGTTATAATCCCTCTGCATTTTGAAATTCCCTGTATTATCAGATAAGATCAAGGATATCTCACTGAGATCTTATACCAAATACCAGAGCTTATAAATTACTAGTAATTCTGTCTCAGAAATCTCGGTCAACTGCCAACTGGGCCCCAGAACCCAGTGTCTAAGCTGTTCCTATGATAACTATAAGTTCAAAGTGTAGACATTTTAAGTTTGGATAACTTTTTAGTATAGAAACAAAACAGTTTCTAAATTTTAGTTGATTTTAGAATAATTCAGTTAAATAATGTCTTAGTCTGTTTGGGCTGCTATAACAAAATACCAAAAGCAAATGACTCATAAAAGACAAACATTTGTTTCTAGCAGTTCTGGTGACTGGCAATCAAAAAGCAAGTCGTCAGCAAGCTCAAAAAACTTTGTTGAAGATTTATCTCCTGTCTCATTAAAGGAGACCTCTAGCTGCGTCCTCACATGGTAAAAATGGAGCGGTAACTCAGGGTGTGGTGCAAGGCTCTCTTTTAAGGACGTTAATCCACTTGCAAGGACCTACATGGACATAATTTCCTCCCAAAGGCACCACCTCCAAACTCTAAAATAGTAGTAATTATGTTCCAACATGTGAATTTGAGGAGGTGGCACAAACAATCAAGTCATAACAAATAATATCTATTGAGGAAATATCATGCAAACAAGGAGTTCTAGATATAAGAGTTCCCAAAATGACCCACCTTCAGTTCAAACTGCTTAATAAATTTAGTAGGGAACATGAGGCAAGGCACATCTAGCCATATCGATAGTGAAGAAAGAAGAAAAGAATAGTTTATAAGTAAAGTGTGATAGTGTTAAAAACAGTAACCATACAGGACCATGGGAGAAATAGTACATATGATGCATCTTTCTAATTATTGAGCAAACAAAGTTACACAGAAGGGGAAAAGGAAAGAGTATAATCAATATCACCAGAAAAGAAAAAAAAATGGCCAGTTCTCCAGTAGCTTTTGGTACTGAAAAATTTGACAATTTGGAACCCAATTGTGGCAATGCTGCTTTTTTAAATAAAAAATTCATTTATTTTTTTAAAAATTATTTTCGCCTCTATTAAATGACAAAATAGTAAGTATTTATTAAAAATCTCAAATTGCATGAGGATGTATTAAAATTGATAATCTCCCAGATTGCCTCGTCATGTTATTCACACTGATGCATTGCTCTCCCCAAAAGTTTAACAGTTCACACTTCCAACACCACTATATGAGAGTGCCAGTTACTGCATGCTCTTCCACACACTATATGTCAGAGCTTAAAAAAAAATTTTAGCCAAATGATAAGTAAAAATGATGAATAATGACTGTTTTAATTTGTATTTTGTTGATGCCTATGCCATGAAAATAGGTGAGTATTAATGTATAGCTCAGATATAAAAAGGAAGGCTTAGACCTGCCTCAGTGGCAGAATAGCAACTTCCCAGAAAGCACAGGAAGGAAGGAAATTAGGGGAAGGAGAATGGAAAGGAGAAGAAAAAGAAAATAAAAGTTTTGGAGATCTGATCGAAGATGATTTCCTTTTTACTTTAACTGATTTTTAACTACTAGTTTATCCAGTGTCATTTCTCAAGTGTTTATGAAACGAGTAGGAGTGCATTATATGGAAATAACTTCATTTGTTTAAATGTTTGTTATAAAATCATATTATTATTTAGACCATCAGAAACTCTACATATATGACTCTTCTTTTGTTTTATTTTGATTTCATTTCCAAAATATTTTCCTAAGTAGCTCTCCTGTGTTTGGCATCTTTTCTAATCTATTGAACAGAGTATATTTTATATAATAAAAATATTCCACTGCTTTTCTTTAAGGAATATATTTCAATAGCTCGTGAAGAAAAATAGCTTGATTCAGGGGTAGACAAAGTTATCTTGTTAAAAATAGTTCTAGCTTATGTATGTTAGATAAAGAGCACTTCACTGTCTCTAATGACATATAATCAAAAAGAAAAAAAGACATT
>NW_006963256.1:0-793 GCF_000164805.1 Carlito syrichta
CACGTAGTATCACACAACAATAATAAGGCGAGTAGTATCAAAACGACACTAATAAAGGCAGGTAGTATCACACAACACTAATAAGGCGAGTAGTATCAAACGACACTAATAAGGCAAGTAGTATCACATGACACTAATAAGACAAGTAGTATCACACGACACTAATAAGGCACATAGTATCACATGACACTAATAAGGCGAGTAGTATCCAATGACACTGATAAGGCAAGTAGTATCACACGACACTAATAAGGCAAGTAGTGTCACATGACACTAATAAGGCAAGTAGTATCACATGACACTAACAATGCAAGCACTATGACACGACACCAATAAGGCAAGCAGTATCACACAATATCAATAAGGAAGGCAGAATCACACGACACAAATAAAGCAAGCAGTATCACACATTATAAAGGCAAGTAGTATCACACGACACTAATAAGGCAAGTAGTATCACACGACACTAATAAGGCAAGTAGTACCACACGACACTAAGAAGGCAAGTAGTTTCACACGACATTAATAAGGCAAAGAGTATCACAGGACACTAATAAGGCAAGTAGTATCACAGGACACTAATAAGGCAAGTAGTATCACACGACTCTAATAAGGCAAGTAGTACCAAACGACAATATCAGGTGGCACACATAAGGCAAGTAGTATCAGACGGCACTGATAAGGCAAGTAGTGTCAGACGTCACTAATAAGGCAAGTAGTGTCAGATGTCACTAATAAGGCAAGTAGTAGCACACGGCACTAATAAAGGAAAGTAGTATCACAGGGCACTAAT
>NW_006963257.1:0-453 GCF_000164805.1 Carlito syrichta
CATATTATGCAGCCATAAAAAAGGACCGATATAAGGATTTTGCAGAACGTTTGATGGATATGATGTAGGTCATTTTCAGTGATTTATCACAAAAACAAAGAAGAGCGTTCCATATGTTCTCACACATGACCTGAACTTGATCACTTATAGTGCTGTAAGAAAGTGATTGGCAGTCGTTGAAACCTGTTTAGGGGGAAGGATGAAATTGGCAGTGGAGGGATACTGCTAAGGAAGTGAGTGGCATTCCTCATCAACCAGGGACCCTGCATAATCAATGTTTGTATATCTAACTCTGAATTGGATCCTACATTTTAAAAAAAAAGTAATAAATAATTAAACAAATAAATTAAACCTGTTACACATGCAACTGACTTTACTTGTTTATTCTATTTTTTATTTTCTTTTACTTTAAAAATGGCTACAATTCAGGGTTGGGCCTATAAATGTTCATCA
>NW_006963258.1:0-4876 GCF_000164805.1 Carlito syrichta
ACAGTCACAGGCAAAATTGTCATGAAGGACTTGTCAGTTGGGAGCCTATTATGGAGGTGACGCAGATACTGGAACATCCATCAGGTTAAGCCTAGTCACTAGGGCAACATTTATGGAGGCAGGTATATCATTAGGGTACCAATCACTGAGGAGATCCAATCACTGGGGAACTCATAATGCAAGAGTGTTAGCCATTGGAACACCCGTTATGTAGGAGATCCAGTCACTGGTGCAGTGTTATCAGAGGAAAGATATTCAGTGAGTCAATCATCACAGCGAAGGCTAGTTGGTAAGGTATTTTTTCACAGAGGAGGGCCAGTTACAGGGGTGCCCATTAGAAATGAGATCCAGTCACTTGACTATCTATCACAGATGAGACTCATTTACTATGACAACATCACAGAGAAGAACCAGTCACAGTGAACTTATCACAGAGGAGTGCTTGTCACTGAGACACCAATTATGGAGGTGGCCCAGTTACTGGAACACACATCACAGAGGATAACTAGTCACTGGAGCCCTCAATTTTGAGTAAGTCCAGTCAATTGGTCACCAAACAAAGAGGAGATCCAGGTAATGGAGCACCTATTAAGGAGTAGGATAATATACTGGGACACCTATCAGAGATTAGGGCCAGTCACTGGGGCAGTCATTATGGAGGAGGCACAGAATTTGGGTGGAAGCTCAGTTACTAGGCACAGAGGAGAGTCATTTCCTTTGATACTCAGCACAGAAAGATCAGTCACTTGGGGCCTCATCAGAGATGAATGTCAGTCACTTGGGCACACATTTCAGAGATGGACCAGACACTGTGTCACACATCACAAAGCATGGACAGTTGTTGGGGCCACCAATCACAGAGGAGGCCTAGTCACTGAAGCAGCCATTATGGTAAAGGCCCAGTCACAGTGACTCCCATCACAGTGGAGGGTTAGTCACTATAGCACCATTTACATATGAATATAAGCCACTGTGGCACCAAACACAGAAGTCTTTTCACTGGTGCACATATTATTGAAGAGATCCACTCTCTGGGACACCCATCACAAAGGATGGCACGTCACAGGAGCACCCAATATAGAGGAGGCCCATTAAGTGGGAAACAAACCACAGAGGAGGTCCAGCACTTGAACACTCATTAGGAAGGTTCAGTCATCAGTCTTTGATCACAAAGGAGGGCCAATAACTGGGGCAGCCAACACAGAAAAGGCAAAGTCAATGTAGTATCCATGACAGTGGAGGGCTAGTGACTAGGGTACCTACCAATGAGGAGCCAAAATAACTTATGCATATATCACAGAGGTGCCAAGTACTGAAGGATCCATCACCACTGAATAACCAATCACTGGGGAACCCATTAGGAAGAGCCTAAGTCCTGGGTCACTCATGACAGAAGAGGGCTAGTCACTGAGACACCTATCACAGAGTAGGACTAGTTACTAGAAACTTATCCCAGAGGACGTGCAACACTGGGGCACCCATTTGAGGAGTACCAATCACTGGGGCACCAATCATAGAAGAGGACCAGTCACTAGGAAATCCATCACAGAGGATGCCCAGTTAAGGAGACACTCTTCACAGAGGAGGGTTAGTCACTAGGCCATTCATCACACAAGAAGCCTTGTCACTTAGGGATCCATAATGGGAGTTGAGTAATCATTGAGGCACCCATCACAGTGGAGGATCAATCTCTGAGTCATCCATCACAGAGGAGTTCTAGACACTGAAGTACCCATCACAGAGGAGACCCAGTAACCGGGACCCCCATTACAGAGAATGCCAACCACTGTGGCAACCATCACAGCAAATAGTCAGTTACTGGGGCAAGCATCATAGGATAAGTCAAGTCATGGGGGCACCCATTTTTAGGAGGGCCAGTCACTGGGACATTCTTCACAAAGGAGAGCCATTCCCTGGGACTCCCATTATGATGAAGGTTCAGTCACTGGGGCAATCATCACAGAAGAAGACTAGGAACTGTTACACTTATCACAGAAGACAGTCAATCACTGTGGAACCCATCAAAGAGGAGGTCCAATCTCTGGGGTACCCAGCACAGTGGAGGCCACTCACTGGGATAGCCTTCACAGAAGAAGGAATGACATTGGGGCACCCATCACTGAAGAAGACACATAAGCAGGGCACCCTTCACAGAGGAGAAACAGTCATGGGGGCACCCTTCACGTAGGAGCGCTATTCCCTGGGGTGATCTACCAAAGAGGGTAGATAACTTGGCACTGATGAGGGATGAGGGTCAGGCACTGAGGGTAAACTTAATGGAGGATGACCAGTCACGGGGACAACCATCAAAAGGAGGGCGAATCACTTTGGTACTCATCACTGAAAAGGGGCAGTCAATGGGTCATTCATTACACAGGATGGTCAGGCACAAGCATATGGATCACAGAGGGGGCAATCACTGGGGCACTCATTACATAGCAGAGCCAGTCACTGTGGAACCCATCACAGAGGTGGGTAAGTCACAAAGGCATGTATCACAGAGGAGCCAGTCACTGAGACATCCATCACAGAGAAAAATAGATACTAGTCACTGAGGTTTCCATCATATATGAAAACATGTCTCTGAGACACCAATCACAGGGGCAGCCAAGTCACTGAGGGCACACGTTATGAATGAGACAGTCACTTGGACAAACATCGCAAATGAGAGCCAGTAACTGGAGCACCAAGTGCAGAAGAAGACCTGTAATTGGGACACCCATCACAGAGGAGGGCCAGTCACAGTCATGTATCAGAGATGAGGACTGGACACTGAGACACCCATCACAGCAGAGGGCTTTTCACTGTGTCACACATCACAGAGGAGGTCTTGTAACTGAAGCACCCATCAGAAATGTGGTCCACTTACTAAGGCACACAAAACAGAGGGTGACTAGTCACTGGGAAGCACACTACAGAAGATGACATGACATTGTGACACCTATTACATAGAAGGGCTGATAACTGGGATGGCATGCTATTGTGGCACCTATTACAGAGAAGGACCAATCACTAAAGTACTCATCACATAGGATGACAAGACTTGTAGATACTCAAAACAAAGAAATGCTAGTCACTGGGACACCCATTATTGAGGAAGCCTAGTAAGTGGGAGACAGATAATAAAGGCGGGCTAGTCACTGGGACAACCATTGTGGATGAGCGACAGTCACTGGGGCATCAATCACAAGGAGGTCCTATCACAGGAGAATCCATAATTGAGGAGGGCCCGTTACTGGGACACCCATAAGGAGCAGGTTCATTCATGTGGGCAACTATCACAGAAGAGATGCAGTCACTGGAACACACATCAAAGAAGAGCCAGACACTGGGGCACACAACACACAGGATGGCTAGTCACTAGGTCATTCATTATGAATGTGAAATTTTCACAAGGACAATAATTACAGAAGAGGGTCTGTCACTGTAGGACTCCTCACAAAGGAGGGCTAGTCACTGAGGGATCACTCATCACAGAAGTGTGCGTCACTCACTGGGGCACATATAGATTGTGGTCAGTCACTAAGGCAGCCATCACAGGATACTCACTAGGACACCAATCAAAAAAGAGCCAATCTTTGGAGCAACCATGACAGTGGAAAGACAATCACTGGGGCATCTATCACAGAGGAAATCAAGTCACTGATGTACCCATAACAAAGGAGAGCAAGTCACTGATGCACAAATCTCAGAGGAAAGCCTTTCTTTCTTTTTTTTTTTTTTGAGTTGTAGTCTCACTGTCACCCAGACTGGAGTGCAGTGGCCACTCCCAGACACCGCAGCCTCAACCTGCTGGGCTCCGGCGATCCTTCCGCCTCAGCTTTCCAAGTAGCTGAAACTACAGGTGCACACTACCACGCCCTGCTAATTTTTTTTTTTTTTATTTGTTGTAAAGATGAGGTCTCACCTGCCCAGGCGGGTCTCAAACCCACGGGCTCAGGCAATTCACTCACCTCAGCCTCCCAAAGGTGCGGGATTACAGGCTGAGCCGCCGAGCCCGGCTAGGAAGGTTTTTCAATAAGGCATCTATTACAGAGAGAGGGCAGTCACAGGGAAACCCATAGGAGAAAAGTCACTGGGTTTTCAATCAAAGAGGAGGGTCACTTCCTGGGAAGTGATCACTGAGGTGGCAAATTAAGTGTGATACCCATCAAGAGGACCGTTAGTCACTGGGCATCTATCATGGGAGAGGTACAGTCACTGAGGCATCTATCACACAGGCCAGGCATTCACTAATGCACCAAGGACAGAGGAGAGCCAGTCACTGAGACACATACATCACAGAGGAGGGTTAGTCTCTGGGGCATCCATCACAGAGGAGAGCTAGTCACTGAGACACATATCACGAGGGTTAGAAACTGAAGCACCATTCTCAGAGTCCAGCCACTGGAGCACTCATTTTTAGAAAAACTAACTACTAGGTATCGATCACAAAGGACAGTCAATCACAGAGGCACTCATCACAGAGGAGGCCTGGTAACTGGCAGGAGGTCTAGTCAATGGGACATTCATAACAGGGGCCAGTCACTGTGGCACCACAAACAAAAAAAGGAGGACCTGTAGCAGGGGCACAGCTAACAAAGAAGGCTACATGTTGAGGCACGATTCAAAGAGGAAATTCGGCTCTAGGGCACCCATTGTAGGGTGAACCAATCACTATGTAACCTGTCACAGTAGATGACCTGTGACTAAGGCAACCATTTTTGGAGGACAACCAGTCACTTGGTGAGATTTTCCTTGATTTGTGGATGATAGGTGGCAGATGGAATGAAACCATTTTTTCAGTGTTTGCAGTATAACCTAACGAATGTAAAACCACACTTTAAAAAAAATTCATTTATATATTTATCGATTGGTGTATTTGGAAGGTAGTACA
>NW_006963258.1:5517-15734 GCF_000164805.1 Carlito syrichta
CGCAGGCGAGACCTCATCTCTACAATAAATCAAAAAATCAGCTGGGCATGGTAGTGCATGCCTGTAATTCCGGCTACTTGGAAGGCTGAGACGGAAGGATCACCGGAGCCCAGCAGGTCGAGGCTGCAGTGGCCAGGAGCGGCCACTGCACTACAGTCTGGGTGACAGAGTGAGACTCCAACTCAAAAAAAAAAAAAAAAAAAGAATGTGGTGTGATTATTTGTGTCAATTCAGGAAATAAAGAGTGGTGGGCCTCCAGCAAAGTATAAAACCTGCTCTGTATTTCCCTTTCCAGAAAAGTGCTTTGCTGGACAATAGAGATCATTGGGATTAAGGAGAAACACTGGAGTGCTACCTACTTATGGGATTAATTGGACGATGTTTACTCATTACCTCAGATGGGTGACTCTAAGTCAAAGATGAAAATGTCAGAAGGATTAAAGATAGGCTCATGAAGAGTTAAAACTGATGCCCTTTACTCTACATGCAGATTAATTCTAGATTATTACATTCCTGATATTAATTTAGGCATGTCCATAATATTTAACACCATGCATTGAATTGTTTCAGTGATTGAAATATGTAAAACCTCAAACAAAGTTGCTGGGGGAATTTTGTAAAAGTACAAAGACAACATCATTCTTCCTATGGAAGCTATGAAGAGAGAACACAGACCCTTATGGAAACATGGGTTTTACATTAGAGGTTAGGGTACTAAGATTAATTCATTGGGGTCACAAAAGGAAGCACTTTTAGCCACAAGCAAGTTACAACATAGTTTATCTTTTCCTGTCCCAGAGACATGTCACCAAGTGTTAATGAATGTTTCCATGGGAGAGTGAGAACATTGCCTACAAACCTATGTGAATGTTAACCTATTAAATGATTCCACATTATCTGTGTAGGCTAACTCTAAGTAAGAATTTGGAAAATCAGATATCACCATTTTCTTAAATCACAGAGAGTACAAAAAAAATAATCAAACGTGATTTTAACTTTTTTGATGTGGACAAGTGGCAGATGGAACCACTCATTCAAACTGTTTGTATTAATACAGAGTCTAACACCACACGCTTTTAATATTTTTAAAGTTATCTACTTACTTATTTGGAAATAAGAAAAACACTTCTGAAAAAAAGAATATATACATGTTGCCTTTGAAGAAACTTGTAATGAATACTTATATATTCCTAGTGAAGTTAAAGAGAAAACAGAAAAGTGCATGTTGGAAGTTTCTTGGTGTACTACAAAATGGTACCTGTGACCATTTTTGTCGGATCAGGGAAGAAAGCATAGTAGACTACAGTAAAGTCACAATCCTGCTCTTAATTTCCCTTGCCATAAAAGTGCTTTTCTGGACAACTGAGGACATTAAGCTTAAGGAAAATCACCTAGGTGCTACCGTCTTCTTATCCTAAGTGGAAGCTGTTTCATCATTATCTCAGGAGATGGAACTTAGGTCAAACGTGAAAAAAAGATCAGAAGAAATGAAGATATGCTCACAGTTACATAAAGGGTTAAGCACTCATGCTCTTTATCTGCAACTTAAGTGTCTAGATTATTTCACTCTTGTAATTTATTTAGGCAAGTCCATAGTATTTAGTACTACACACTGCATTGTTTTAGGGATTGCAATATGTGAACCCCAAACAAAATTTCCAATTTACATGAATTTACAAAGAGAAAGTCCTTCTCACATAAATATTTTGAGGAGAGATCTCAGCACCTATGGTTTGTATCCAAGAGTTTAGAGTGTTATGATTATTTCACTGGGTTTACAAAAGGAAGCATTTTTATCAAGAAACAAGTTAAAAAGTAGTTTTCCTTTTCCTGTCCCAAAATTGTGTTGCCCAGTGGTAACAGTGAATTCTTTGGAGAGTGGAAAACTAACCTACAAACCTGCTAAAGGCTTTCAAATTATATGTGTAGCTTCATTCTTGGTAATATTTTGACAAAGCAGAGATTTGGTAAATATTTATTTGGCAAATATTTCCATAAAGCATAGCAATAAAATAAAATGAACAGATTTTCTCTGCATTTGCCACTGACAGGTGGCAGAAGGATTCACTCAGTATAGCCTACTAACTCTAACACCACATTCTGTATGTACGTATGTATTTGGATGTAAGGAAAACACTATCACATAGAATGGAGATTGAAAAGTTGTTTTTGTTAGAAGCTGAGACAGTGGGGTCTGTAATCCCAGAACTTTGGGAGGCCGAGGTAACTAAATTGCCTGAGACTGTGGGTTTGACACTCACATGGGGAACTTGGCAGGACCTTGTCTCTACAATAAATCAAAAATTAGCTGGGCATGGTAGCGTATGCCTGCAGATCTGGCTACTTGGAAAGCTGAAGCAGAGGGATCACCAGAGTCCAGCACATTGAGGCTTCGATGGTCGGAAGCATGCTGCTGCACTCCAGTCTGGGTGAGAGAGTCAGACTCCAACTCAAAAAAAAAAAAAAATAACTAAGAAAAGAAAAGAATAGAAAAAGAAAAAGAAACTGAGAGTTAACTTAGTTATTCCCAGGAGTGTGAAAGAGAAAACACAAATGTGCATGCTCAAAATGAAAGAAGTAATGGAATGTGGTGTCATCATTTGTGTGAGTTCTGGAAACAAAGCATAGTGGGAATTCAGAAAAGTTCAAAACCTGCTTTGGTGTTATTTTGCCAAAACGGGTTACAGAGATCATTAGGCTTAAGGTGAAGCATCAGATTTCTACCTACTTCTGGGCCACACTGTAAAATCTTTCCTAATTTCTTCAGAAGGCTGAATCTGGACCAAAAATTTAAAAACTCAGAAGAAACGAAGATAGCTCAAGGATCCCTTCATAGTTAAATCATGCCCATTAAATGCAGCTGAATGTTCTAGATAATTTTACTCCTTGAATTAATTTGCACAAACTCATAATACTTAAGACTATACATTGCATTGTTTCACGGATTGAAATATGTGAAACCACTAACAAAGTTGCTATTTCAATTTGTATATAATTACAAAATTAAGGTTCTTCTTCCTATGGAAGCCAGGAGGAGAAAATATAGTCCCATATGAAAACATGGTTTATATCCTAGGGGCTAGAGAGTTGTGATATTTTCACAGGGTTCACAACACAAATAAATTTTAGCAACAATCATGTTAAAACATATTTTTTTATTTCTGTCCCAGAGATGAGTTGCTCAGTGTTAATAAGTTCAATCATCTGAGAGTGGCAAGGTTGCCTACACACAACGATGCTAACCTGCTAAAGGCTTTCACATTATCTGTTTAGTTATACACTAGGTGAGAGCTTGGCAAAGCAAATACTAGAATTTTCTTTTTCTTTTTTATTATAAAGATGTAGAGTACAATTCAGTTTTAGGTATACAAACGTTGATTATACAGGTAGCCTTGTTGATGAGGTATGTACCTCTCTCCCTAGTAGTTTTCCTCAACTGCCAGTCCCACCATCCCGACAATTTCCCACTACTGCCAATTCTTTTCTTAAAATATTATAAATGTTCAAGGTCCTCTTATGAGTGAAAATATATGGTTCACTTTTCTTTGTTTCTTTGATCGATCACTGAGTATGATTGACTCCAAATCCATCCAAGTTGCTGCAACGTCCATGTTTGTAATTATGACTGCATAATATTCCATTGTGTATATGTATCATAATTTTTTACATCCAGTACAATTTCAATGGGAAACATGGTTTGTTCCCTGTTTTTGCTATAGTGAATACTGCAGCAAACATACATATGCAGGTATCTTTTCTGTAGCGTGATTTGAGTTCCTCAGGGTATATTCCCAATAAGGGAATTGCTGCGTCATATGGAAGGTCAATTTCTACTTCTTTCATAAATCACAGCACTGTCTTCCAAAGAGTTTGTACTTGTTTGCATTCCCACCAGCAGTGTGGAAGTATTCTTTTTTCTCCATATCCTCCCCAGCATCTATTGTTGCTTGTTTTATTAATGATGTCCATTATTACAAGGTTAGGTGGTATCTCAACGTGGTTCTGATTTGCATTTCTCTGATGATGAGTAAGGTGGAGTACTTTTACATGTGTCTGTTGACTGCCTGTATATCTCTTGAGAAGTGTCTATTCATGTATTTTACCCACTTTTTTCTTTTTTTTATATCAATATTTTTTATTTTGATATTGTGGGGTACAGTTTAGGGTTAGGTATACAATATGCTTCATTCAGGCACACGAGTTGATAAGGGGTGACTCCCCATCCCCAGACAGATATCGACTACCATTAATCCCACCTCCCTTCCCCTCTCCCCCAAAGTTTCCCACCACTGTCAGTCTTTTTTTTAATAGTATTACAGTGGATGTTCAAGGTATGCTAGTGATACTCAGATCTTTGTTTCTGTGAGAGGCCACTCAGTATTATTGACTCTAGTTCCATTCAGGTTGCTGCAAAGTTCATGATTTTGTTCTTTTTTATGACTGCATAGTATTCTATCGTGTATATGTACCACTTTTTTTAATCCAGTCGTCTTTTGATGAACAGTATGGTTGATTCCAGGTTCTTGCTATTGTGAACAATGCTACGATAAACATACGTGTGCAGGTCTCTTTTTGGTAGAGTGATTTGAGTTCTTCAGGGTATATTCCCAGTAGAGGGATTGCAGTCATATGGGAGGTTGATATTTAGAGCTTTATGGAATCGCCACACTGTTTTCCACAGAGGTTGCACCAGTTTGTACTCCCACCAACAGTGTAGGAGTGTTCCCTTTTCACCACACTCTCTCCAGCAACTGGTTTTTTTTGAGTCATTGTTAATTGCCATTCTGACTGGAGTTAGGTGGTATCTCAGTGTGGTTTTGATTTGAATCTCCTTGATGATTAGTGAGGTTAAACATTTCTTCATGTGTCTGTTGGCTGCTCGGATGTCTTCCTTTGAGAAGTGTCTGTTCATAACTTTTGCCCACTTTATAATGGGGTTGTTCGTTTTTTTCTTTTCAGCACGTTTGAGCTCCTTGTAGATCCAATATGTTAAGCCTTTGTCAGACTTAGAGATGGCAAATGCTTTTTCCAAGTCTGTAGGCTATCTCCCTCCTCTCTTCATGGTTTCGTTGGCGTTGCAGAAGCTTGAAGGGGCTGTTTGTTTTTTTCCTTGTGGTGCATGGAAGTTTCTAGTAGATCCTAGATGTTAGGCCTTTGTCAGATGTACTGTTGGCAAATATTTTTTCCCATTCTGTGGGCTATCTTCTGCTCTCTTGATAGTTTCTTTTGCTATGCAGAAGCTCGTCAGTTTGAGGAGGTTCCCCTTGTCTATCTTGTTTCTTAAAGTACTGACCTTTAGGATTCTGAATAGGTATTGGTTTCTAGTTCCAATTTCCAAACAGGTGTCTCCTGTGTTTTCTAAGATTCTTATACTTTTAGGTTTTATGATTAGGACTTTGATCCATTTGGGGTTAATTTTTGTGTATAGTGATATGTAGGGGTCCTGTTTGAATCATCAGCATGTGGTCAGTCAGTTTTCCCTGCACTGTTAGCTGAATAGGTTCTCCTCTCTCCAGAAGTTGTTGTTGGAGGCTTTGTAAAAGTTTAGATGTTTAAGGAATTTAGGCTTTGCTTCCGGAATCTCTATCTTGTTCCATTGGTCTATGTGGCTGTTCTTTTAACAATATCAGGGTGTTTTGATTAATGTAGACTTGTAGTAAAGTTTGAAGTCTGGGAGTGTGATACCTCCTGCTTTGCTTCTTTCATTAAGGATTGTTTTGGACATTCGTTTATGTTTCCATATGAATTTCTGTATCAACTTTTGAGGTCTAAGAATAATGATTTTGGTAACTGAATGGGTACTGTGTTGAATCTGTGGATTGTCTTTGGTGTTGAATAGACATTTTAACAATGTTGATTCTTCCTATCCATAGCATGAAATATTTTTCCATTTGTCTGTGACTTCTTGGATTTCTTTGAGCAGTTTTTTGTAGTTCTTATTGAAAGGTCTTTCACTTCTCTGGTTAGGAAGATGTAGAAGTATTTTATTTTTTCATAGCTACTGTAAAAATAATTGTGCTTTTTATTTGGGTCTCTGCCTGCTTGTTGTTGGTGTATAGGAATACATGTGTCTATTGCAGGTTTCTTGTACCCTGAGAATTTGCCAACATTCTTTATTATTGCAAGCAGGTTTTTGACAGTTTCTCTTGGATTTTCAAGGTATAGAATTATATAATCAGCAAAGAGGGATAACTTGACTTCCTCTTTTCCTATTGAATACCCCTTATTTCCTTCTCTTGTCTAATTGCCTGGGCTAGTACTTCCAACACAATGTTGAACAAGAGGGGTGAAAATGGGCAGCCTTGTCTTGTTCAAGTTTTCGGGGGAAATGTTTTCAGTTTCTGTCCATTCAATAATATGTTTGCCATGGGTTTATCATACATGTCACTTACTATTTTGAGGTATGTTCCTTCTATACCCAGGGTTTTTATGAGGAAGTGATCCTGGATTTTATCAAAAGTTTTTTCTGCATCTAATGAGATAATTATGTGATTCTTGTTTTTACATCTGTTGGTGCATTTAATTACATTTATGGTCTTGCAAATGCTGTGCACCCTGGAGCTGAAGCCAACTTGGTCATGGTGGATGATTTTTCAGATGTGCTTTTGGATCCAATTTGCTATAATATTTTTGAGGATTTTTGCTACTATGTTCATAAGGGATATTGGCCTGCAGTTCTCTTTTTTGTTGGAAATTTACCCAGTTTGAGTATCAATCTGATGTTATCCTCCTAAAATGTTTTGGGGAGAATTCTATCTCTCTCAGTTGACTGGAATATATTCAATAGGATTGGTATGAGTTCCACCTAGTACGTTTTGTAGATTTCTGCTGGAAAGACATCCAGTTGAAGACTTTTTTTTTTTCCTGTAGGTTGCTTTCTTGTGACAGAGTCAATTTCCCGGGTTGTCATTTGTCTATTTAGTATCTCTATGTATTTTTTTTCAACCTGGAGAGATTTTGTGATTTCAGAAGGTCCTCCATTTTATTTAGGCTATCAAATTTGTTTCCATAGAGGTGTTCATAGTAATCTCTGATAATATTTTGTATTTCTTTGGGGTAAGTTGTGATTTCATCTTTTTTTTTTTCTTCATGGTATTTACTTGGACTTTTGCTCTCTTTATTCTTGGTCAATCTGTCTAGAGGTTCATCAATCTTGTTTATTTTTTTTCAAAGAACCAGCGTTTTGCTTTGTTGACGTTTTCTATGATAATGTTGTCTTCTATGTCCCATATTTGGGCTCTCACTTGGTGATTTGGATTCTACTTCTAAAGTTAAAGGTTTGAGCCAGGCTTGGTGGCTCAGCTTGTAATCCCACGCCTTTGGGAGGCTGAGGTGAGTGAATTGCCTGAGCCCGTGGGTTCGAGACCCACCTGGGCAGTGAGACCTCATCTCTACAATAACTAAAAAAAAATGAGCCGGGCATGGTAGCACATGCATGTAATTTCGGCTACTTGGGAGGCTGAGGCGGAAGGATCACCGGAGCCCAGCAGTCGAGGCTGCGGTGGCTAGGAGCAGCCACTGCACTCCAGTCTGGGCGACAGAGTGAGACTCCAACACAAAAAAAATAAAATAAAGTAAAGTTGGAGTTTTGGTGGTTTTGTCTTTCCAGATCCCTTAGTTAATTTGTTAGGCTCTCTAGTTGTGATCTTTCCATTTTATTGATGTGTTCATAGAGAAATAAATTCCCCTCTAAGAACTGATTTCATGACATCCAAGAGGTTTTAGTAAGATGTTTCTTCATTTTCATTTTTTCCACGAGTTTTCAATTTCTGCTTTGATTTGAGGGTTGAACAGCAGTTGCTCAGCATCATGATGTTTAGTGTTCATGTCCTTGTGGGTTTGGGAACTTTTTGTTGGTGTTGATATTTATTTTTTTCCACTGTAGTCTGAGAATGTACATGGCAAGATTTCAACCTTATGGAATTTGTTTATGCTTGTGTTATGGCCAAAAATGTGATCAATCTTGGACTATGTTCCATGTGGTGATGAGTAAAATGTATATTCTATGGTTGGGTGGAATAATCTGTAGGTATCTATTAAATATATTTGGTAGAGTATCATGTCTAGGTTCTGGATCTCCTTGTTAATTTTCTTTTGCCTCTATGATTTATCTAGATTGTTGGTGGTGTATAAGTTCCCAGCTATAATAGTGTTAAAGTCAATTTTTTTAGTTATTTAATATTTGCTGTATAAATTCTGGCCCTCCTGTGTTGGGTGCCTATATGCTTAGGATGGATAAGTCTTGTTGATGGATTGAGACTTTTTCATATGTAGTGTCCTTTGGCACATTTTAAAATATTTAATAACTTAGGGTGTTTTTTCTAATAGTAAGATAAGATCACAACTCCTGCCTTCTTTTGTGATTCATATACTTGGAAAAATTTTCTATTCTACTCCATGTGCATCCCTTGTGGTGAGGCAAGTCTCCTGGATGCAGCAAATAATTGGGACATAGTATCTTATCCAGTTTGCTCTTCTGTGTCTTTTCAATGGGATATTTAGTCCATTCATATTCTGACTGATTATTTAAATCTGATTGTTTCTCCCTGTCATGAGGTTCTTATAAAGTCTTTTTTTTTTTTTTTGCTTGTTTCATTTTTCCTTTGAGGTTAATATAAATGTGAGTGTACAAGTTTCTTGTTGCACTGTATTCTATGTTGATACTGTGCTCTGCTGTTCTCCTGGGATGTGCGTGATCATTCTTTTTTTTATTTCTTCTGTGCTTAATACCTTTTAAAGTTTCTCCTGTAGAGCTGGACTGGAAGCTGCATAATCACCAAGGGATTGGATGTCTGGGAAGAATTTTAATTCTCTATCATGGATGATGCTAAGCTTGTCTGGATAGGAGATTCTTGGTTGAAAATGTTTTTCTTTGAGGACTTTGAAAATAAGGCTCCATTCCCATCTTGCTTGTAGTGATTCTACCAATAGGTCTGCTGCTATCCTGATTTTTCTCCAGTAGCTAGTCTGATCTTTGTCTTTGTTGCCTTTAGAATTTTTCTTTTGTGCCTATTTTTGTAGGTGAATTACTATGTGTCTAGGAGTTGGTCTTTTCATTTCATGTCTTATGGGGTTCTCTGTATCCCTAGTGATTGGTTGGTCACATCTCGGGTGAGATGGGGAAAGTTTTCTTGGATTACCTCCTGCAATACTTACTCCAAGTTTTTCTCCATTTCCTTTTTCTTCTGTGATACTTATCAGGTATTGGTTCAGCCTCTTGATATAATCACAAATAACTTGTAGGCTTTTTTCTTTCTTTCTGAGTCTTCTTTCTATGTTTGTTACAGATGAGGATAATTCCATGTTCTGATCTTAAAGTTCTGAGATTCTTTCTACAGCTAGATTCATTCTGATTTTTCATGCCTATCGTCTTGTTATTTATTTCCTGGATGAATATTTTTATTGCCAAAATTTGTCTTATATATCCTTTCAGTGTTGCATCTTGTCTTTCTTGAGTCTTATTCACTCTTTTCCCCGTTCCCTAATTCTTGTCATATTCTTGGGACAATCTTGGTGACTTCCATTGTTTGGGCACCAAGGTCTGATTTTTCAGGAGTTATGTCTTTGATACACTTGAAATTGCCTGAGAACTTCTGTTGGATTTTTCGCATTTGTGATAGATATCTTGTTTTTCTTTTTTAATTATGTTATTCAGTGTCGGGGGAGAGGCTTTCCCTTCTGATGTTTCCTCAATCCTCTATTCTTACCTGATCTGGGCTCTGGATTTGTTCTATTTTGAAATAGGACAGTGGATGGGAAGCTTTGTCCTCTCTTGCAGTTTTTGAAATTGGAATAAAGTAGGGATGGGGCACTAGAAATCAGAAACTACTTTCAAATTAAAATGTTTGCTTATTGTGTTATGTACTCCCTGAGACCCACTCCCCACCACCATTCTATAGGACAACACAAACTTGAAACTAATACAAAAGCAATAGAAAGCACACACACCACAAAGCAAACTAGAATAACAACAAAGTGAAACAAAATAAACAACAACAATAACAAAGCAAGAAAACTAAATGTGAACGCACATGCCTAGCAGAAAGTATATAGAGAAGAAAAACAGAAAGACTGGAGAATTTTTTTAAAAAAGGGATTCAGGTCGCACCCTCACACATATATTGACACACATCTTAAACTATTAAAAAATGAATATTAAAAGTCCCATAAAACAAAAGCTCAAGCCAGGCTTGGTGGCTCAGCCTGTAATCCCGTGC
>NW_006963258.1:15754-23100 GCF_000164805.1 Carlito syrichta
CTGTCTTTGATACACTTGAAATTGCCTGAGAACTTCTGTTGGATTTTTCGCATTTGTGATAGATATCTTGTTTTTCTTTTTTAATTATGTTATTCAGTGTCGGGGGAGAGGCTTTCCCTTCTGATGTTTCCTCAATCCTCTATTCTTACCTGATCTGGGCTCTGGATTTGTTCTATTTTGAAATAGGACAGTGGATGGGAAGCTTTGTCCTCTCTTGCAGTTTTTGAAATTGGAATAAAGTAGGGATGGGGCACTAGAAATCAGAAACTACTTTCAAATTAAAATGTTTGCTTATTGTGTTATGTACTCCCTGAGACCCACTCCCCACCACCATCCTATAGGACAACACAAACTTGAAACTAATACAAAAGCAATAGAAAGCACACACACCAGAAAGCAAACTAGAATAACAACAAAGTGAAACAAAATAAACAACAACAATAACAAAGCAAGAAAACTAAATGTGAACGCACATGCCTAGCACAAAGTATATAGAGAAGAAAAACAGAAAGACTGGAGAATTTTTTTTAAAAAGGGATTCAGGTCGCACTCTCACACATATATTGACACACATCTTAAACTATTAAAAAATGAATATTAAAAGTCCTATAAAACAAAAGCTCAAGCCAGGCTTGGTGGCTCAGCCTGTAATCCCGTGCCTTGGAAGGCTGAGGTGAGTGAATTGCCTGAGTCCGTGGGTTTGAGACCCACCTGGGCAACTTGGTGAGACCTAATCTCTACAATAAATCAAAAAATTAGCCGGGCATGGTAGCGCATCCCTGTAGTTACAGTTACTTGGAAGACTGAGGTAGAAGGATCACTGGAGCCCAGCAGGTTGAGGCTGCAGTGGCCAGGAGCGGCCACTGTACTTCAGTCTGGGCGACAGAATGAGACTCCAACCAAAAAAAAAGAGCAAAAGCCAACAACATCAAAATTGAAAGGTGAACACTCAATCATTCACTTGCATACATAAACAGAAAATGACAAATAAAAGAACAAACAGAAAAAAAAAAAGAAAAAAATGGGGGGTGTAGATCAAACCCTGACATCTACATTCCTGCACAAAGGAAAAATATTTTTTTAAATAGATGACCTAACAAACAGTCAAAATTTTTTTTACATTTAAAAAATACCTGAAAAATAATTATAATAAAACCCTCTTTTTGCAGGCTGTGTAATTGTTCCTCTAATCAAGATTCTCCTACAGAGCCAACTCTTTCACTCTCTCCTCAGGGTCAAAGTAGAGAAGGAGGAGGTGCAGTGGAGGTGGATGGCACTGTAATCCACCCCTCCCACTCTCCTATGGTCAGGGAAATCTCCTCCTGTGGGGAGGTATGGGGTTGTGTCTTCCCCGGATATATACTTTCACTGGGGGTGTCCCAGCCATGTCTATTCTATAATGAAGTTCTCCTATTGTGGATGACGTCCAGGCTCCACTAGGGTTTGTCCCTCTTAGTCATGGTCAAGTTTTGTGGGTCTGACATTCAGAGGATTGCTGGGGAGAAGGGGATTTGGGTGAGTCCTGGAATCACCACTGATAACTTTGGAGTTCTTTCTTATCCTTTTCTGGTCACACCATTTGTTCCATGTTAGGATCAGTTTAAGGGGTGAGGCTCCTGGAACTCGCCACTTTTCAGGTCATTCCTCAGGATGTTCCCTTTGGACCACGATTAACTCCTGAGTAGTTGATCTGCCAGTCACAGAGATTGGGTCTGTAGCTCCATGGTGAGCAAGTTGGTGCACTTTTCTGTCCAGCTTTCAAGATGGTGGTGGGGTGTTTCTCTTTTCCTCTTCCATGGGAATTTACCTCTGTACTTCCTCTGTAGCCTCTGGCAGTGTCCTGTCAGTTGCTTAAGTGGTGATGCAAATCCAGGAACCTGCTGTTTCTCTTCTGCTTCAATAATGAGGGAGAGCCTGGGATGATAGTTTCTCCCTGCCACTTTTTCAAGAGGAAACTTCTGTCCATTAAAAAAAAACCAATAGAATTGCACTTCTGCAACTTGGGAAGAGCCAGAGACGAAGTAGAGAAGATGCAAAACCAGCTATTGCAAAAGGAGCCTGGCAATGCTCTCAGGAGTCCCACTTAGACAGTCTCTCCGAGCATTTTCATCCCAGGAAGGGTTTGCTGATAAAAAAAAAAGAAAAATAAGAAAAAAAATGGTGCTCAATTTCTTTGTTGTGGGAATCACTAGGGTCCAAACCCAGTCACTGTTGCACCAGTCGATGCACTAGGAGAGCTCTGGCTGCTAGCTTCCTAGCCCCAATCTTCCCCCAACTGCCTGCCCCATTCTTTTCCCTCTGTTAACCTCATTTTGTTTTCAGAGAGTAAACCTACAACCCCACTGCATGGAGAGATTCCAAGGCAGTGGGAAGTGGGCTTCAGATTTTCCATACACCTGTCGGTGGACCACAAAATCCACAGATAGATTGTGAATCAAAACATCCCCCTTAATTAAATCTCAAAACGGCAAAAAGAAAAGACTACCCAAACCTCCAATATTGAACAAAGCAAGAGGATAATCATATGGCAGAATAGGAGTTTGAACAAACAGAAGTAAAAGCAACCCCTCATCTCCTGAATCACAGAATTAAAGAAGATGGGGAAGGGGGGGGAAGGAAAACATAGGGAGGAAAAATCTGCACAAATGAAGAAAAATCAAAAGAAGAATATAGGTCACACACAGACCCCTGATAGGTAAGACATTGAGAAAACAGACTTCGGAACACAAACAATGAACAGTCCCCAGTATGACTGGTAATATGCAACAAACACAGACATCAAGACATTAATAAGCCAGGCTCAGTGGCTCAGCCTATAATCCCGTGCCTTTGGGAGGCTGAGGTGAGTGGATTGCCTGAGCCCACGGGTTCGAGACCCACCTGGGCAGCAAGACCTCATCTCTACAATAAATCAAAAAATCAGTTGGGTATGGTAGCACATGCCTGTCATTCTGGCTACTTGGAAGGCTGAGGTGGAAGGATCACTGGAGCCCAGCAGGTGAGGCTGCAGTGGCGGGAGCGGCCACTGCACTCCAGTCTGGTCAACTGAGTGAGACTTCAACTCAAAAATAAAAAATAAAAAAGAATACTACGATGGAAATAAATAGAAAATTAATAAGGGTGAAAAGCAGAATTAGCAAAGCAGAAGAATCTCAGAGCTTGCAGACCAAATTACAGAACTAACCCAAACTGTTAGAAACATAGAAAAGAAGCTTAAAAAGACAGAACATAACCTTCAAGAGATGAATGATTACTTCAAGAGAATGAACCTAAGAGTAATTGGCTTTCCTGAGGCAGAGAGAGAGAGAAAATGACAGAGGTCACACAGGAAGAAACATTTCATGAAAACTTCTCTCATCTCACCGTGATGCAATAATTCAAACACAAGAGACTCAGAGAACCCTTGTAAGAAGGAAATGAGAAGACCAACTTCCAGACACATGATAATTCACTTAAACAATGTAAGTATGAAAGAAAAAATCCTAAAGGCAGCAAGAGAAAAAGGTCAGACTACCTACCAGGGATGACCAATTAGAGTAGCAGCAAATTTATCCACAAAAATCTTCAGAGTAGGAGACCTTGGAGCCCTATCTTCAAAGTTCTACAAGATAAGCAATTTCGACCAAGAATAACTGACCCAGCCAAGCTAAGCTTCATCAGTGAGGGAGAACTGAAATCTTTCCCAGATATTCAATCCCTCAGATCATACACTGCCACCAGACCATCTCTACAAGAAACACTTAAGGAATTATTGAACACAGAAGATAAGGGGAAAAGAACAACAAGGTTCTTCACAAGAGTACAGGAAATAGATTGAAAACACATGACCCAACCCCCAAACCAAACAAAAACAACAAAAATCAGGAACAACAAAAACAACTCTGTAAGAACCTTATGACAGGAATTAACTGCCACATTTCAATAAATTACCTGAATGTGAATGGAGTAAATGCACCACTGAAAAGACAAAGAATAGATAAATGAATAAAATATCATTAGGCAACAAGAAATTGCCTTCCAGAGACTCCCTTCACTAGAAAGGACACTCACAGACTCAAAGTAAGAGGTGGGAAACAAATTTTCAGGAGAATGGAACACAAAATGAAGGAGGAGACTAAATACCCTTTAAGCTATCAAAAATTGGAAAAAGATACAGAACGCCACTACATAATGATTAAAGGTTCACTCCATCAACAAGACATATCCATCCTAAACATATACACATCCAACATAGGAGCACCAACTTTCATAAAGCAGCTTCTACATGAACTTAAAAAAGATATTGACTCAAACACTATCATAGCTGGGGACTTCAATACACCACTCCCTCCCCTAGACAGATCATCAGGACAAAAATTACGCAACAAGATCCAGAACCTCAATGTGACTCTTGACCAAATGGACTTAATGGTACCTAAAGAACACTCCACCCAACTACCACAGAATATACATTCTACTCATCATTACATGGAATGTACTCTAATATTGACCACATACTTGGCCATAAATCATGCATAAACAAATTTTAAAAGATCGAAAATTTGCCATGCACCTTCTCGGACCACAGTGGAATGAAAATAAACATTAACACCAACAAAGTTTCTCCCAAACCCACAAAGACATGGACACTAAACAGCATGATGCTAGTCAACTCCTGGGTCAATTATGAAATCAAAACAGAGTTTAAAAGACACCTAGAAGCAAATAAAAATGAAGAAATATCTTACCAAAATCTCTGGGATGCCATGAAAGCTGTAGTAAGAGGGGAATTCATATCTCCACAAACACACATGAAGAAAATGGAAGGATCACAAATAGCCTAACAAGTCACCTAAGAAAACTGGAAAACCAGACCACCAAAATCCTAACTTCAACAGAAGAATCCAGATCACCAAAATAAAAACCCGAATCCGGGACATAGAAGACAAAAAGATAACACCAAAAAATCAATGAAACAAAACGCTGGTTCTTTGAAAGGATAAACAAGACCAATGGTCCCCTAGCTAGACTGGCCAAGAAAAAGAGGGAAAATGTCCAAATAAACACAATCAGAAACAAGAAAAGATGAAGTCACATCTGACCCTGAAGAAATACAAAAGATCATTAGTGACTGCTATGTACACTTGTATGGAAACAAACTTGTAAACCTTAAGGAAATTGAGGACTTTCTGTCATCACACAACCTGCTTAGGTTGAAACCAGAAGAAATAGAGACCCCAAATACACAAATAAATATCAAGGAAATTGACTATGTAATAAGAATACTACCAACAAAACAAAGCCCTGGACCAGATGGCTTTCCAGCAGAATTCTATAAGACAATTAACAAAGATCTGCTACCAATCCTACTAAGTATTTCAGGTGATTGGGAATGATGGAACTCTTCCCAAATCACTTTAAGAAGTTAGCATCACATTGATAACCAAGTCAAGTGAAGACCCAACAAAGAAAGAGAACTACAGGCCAATATTTTTGATGATCATAGATGCTAAAATTTTCAACAGGATCCTAGCAAACCGAATTCAACAACACATCTCAAAAATCATCCATCACGACCAAGTAGGCTTCATCTCTGGGATGCAAGGCTGGTTCAACATTCGTAAAATGATGAATGTAATTAAATACATCAACACATGTCAAAACAAAAACCACATGACTATATCATTAGATGAAGAAATAGCTTTTGATAAAATCCAGCACCCTTCTTGGTAAAAACCGTCGAACATATCTAAAAATAGGAAAAGCCATCTATGAGAAACCCAAAGCCAGCATACTCCTAAACAGACAAAAATTGGAACCATTTTCTTTGAAACCTGGAGTAAGACAAAAAGGTCCACTCTCACCCCTCCTGTTCAACATAGTATTGGAAGTCCTGGCTAGAGAAATCAGAAAAGAGAAGGTGATCAGGGGTATCCAAATAGAAAAAGAGGAAGTCAAGTTATCTCTCTTTGCAGACGACATGATTGTGTACCTTGAAAACCCAAAAGAATCTGTCAAAAACCTCCTTGCACTGATGAAGGACTTTGGCAAAGTCTCAGGGTATAAAATAAATGTGCAAAAGACAATCGCATTTCTTTACACTAATAAACAAACAGAAACCCAAATCAAAAGCACATCCAATTCCTGAGTAAAAACCAAAACTCATGGGCCATAAGTGACAAGATAGAGAAGTAGGACCTCATTAAACTAACAATCTTCTGCAAAGTCAAAGAAACCATCAGGAGAGCAAGGAGACAGCCCACAGACTGGGAAAAAGTATTTGCCAAATCCATGACTGACAAAGGCCTAACATCTAAGATCTACAAGGGACTCAAACTTGTTGAAAAGAATAAAACAAGCATCCCCATTACAAAGTGGCCAAAAGACATGAACAAACACTTCTCAAAGACATATGAGTGGACAACAGATACATGGAGAAAAGTTCAACCTCACTAGTCATCAAGGAAATGCAAATTAAAGCTACCTTGAGATACCACCTAACTGCAGTCAGAATGGCCATTAACAATAACTCAAAAAATAACAGATGCTGGAGAGGAATTGGTGAAAAGGGAACACTTCTACACTGTTGGTGGGAGTGTAAACTAGTGTTGCCTCTTTAGAAATCAGTGTGGTGAATCCTAAAAGTTCTAAAAATCGACCTTCCATATGACCCTGTAATCCCCCTACTGGGAATATACGCTGAAGAACTCAAATCACTGTATAAAACAGATACCTGCCCATGTATAGTTATCACAACATTGTTCACAATAGCAAGATCATGGAACCAACCATGCTGTCTATCAAAAGAGGACTGGACTTTAAAATGTGGTACATATACACAATGGAATATTATGTAGCTATAAAAAGGAGCACAATCATGAATTTCGCAGCAATCTGGATGGAATTAGAGTTTATAATACTGAATGATCTCTCACAGAATCAAAGATCTGAGTGTCACATGCTCTTTCTCAATAGTTTCTTGAAAAACTATTGTAATACTATAAGAAAAGGATTGACAGTAGCTGGAAAACTATGGGGGAGAAGGGAGGGGAAGGGAGGTGGGATTAATGGTAGTCAATATCTGTCCTGGATGGAAGAGCACACCTCATCAACAAGGGGACCTGCACAATGCGTATTTGTATACCTAACCCTTAACTGTACCCCACAATTTTAAAATTTTTAAAAAATGTATTAAAAAGAAGGAAACATTTGGGTGCTACCAAATTCTGGTCTTAATTGGAGACTGTTTTCTATCACCTCAGGAGGCTGAAATCTAGGTCAACTGTGAAAAGTTATAAGAAACTGAGATAGGCTCATGGATTCATTAAGAATTAAAAACTTATGACATTTAACTGCAAGTTAAGACT
>NW_006963259.1:0-742 GCF_000164805.1 Carlito syrichta
ATGTCACCTGGAAACTACATAGCTAGCTAGCTAGCTAACTATTTAAGTCAGCTGGCTAACTTGGTAGCTAGCTAGTTAAGGCAGCTATTTATGTCAGTTGGCTAGGCAGCTGCCTTGCTATTTAGTGAGCTAGTTTAGTCAGTTGGATAGCCAGCTGGATAGCTGGTTAATTCAGCAGGTTAAGAAAACTGGCTAGCCAACTGACAAGGTAGGTACCAGCTAGTTAAGTCAGCTAGATAGCTAAATGGCTAGGTACTGATGTCAGTGACTTAAGTCAGGTGGCTAGCCAACTGGCTAGCTGGTTAAGTCAGCTAGTTTAGTCAGCTTTCTAGCCAGATGACTAGGTAAGTAGCTAGCTAGATAAGTCAGCTTGCTAGCAAGCAGGCTAGCTGTTCAATTCACCTAGTTAAGTCAGCTGGCTAGCCTGCTGGCTAGTTAGTTAGCTAGCTAGTTAAGTCAGCTGGCTAGCTTAAGTCAGCTAGGTAAGTCAGATGACTAGACAGTTGGCTAGAAGGATAGCCAGTTAGTTAAGTCAGCTGGCTAGCCAACAGACTAGCTTGTGAAGTCAGCTGGCAACCAGCTGCCTAGCTAGTTAAGTCAACTCATTAAGTCAGTTGGCTATCCAGCTGGTTAGCTAGTTGAAAAGCTAATTAAGTCAGGTAGGTAGCCATCTGGCTAGCTAGTTATTTCAGCTAGTTAAGTCAACTGGCTAGCTAGGAATGAAGGTACATAAGACAGCTAG
>NW_006963260.1:0-761 GCF_000164805.1 Carlito syrichta
CCAAGAGAGCAGGGAGACAGCCTACGGACTGGGAAAAAGTATTTGCCAACACCAGGTCTGACAAAGGCTTGACATCGTGAATCCACAAGGAACTCAAATGGGCTGAAAAGAAAAAAAAAAACAACCCCATTATAAAATGGGCAAAAGATATGAACAGACACTGCACAAAGGAAGACATCCGAGCAGCAAACAGACACATGAAGAAATGTTCAACCTCACTAATCAGGAAGATGCAAATCAAAACCACCCTGAGATACCACCTAACTCCAGTCAGAATGGCAATTATCAACAACTCAAAAAATAAGAGCTACTGGACAGGTTGTGATGAAAAGGGAACATTGCTACACTGCTGGTGGGAGTGCAAACTAGTACAACCTCTGTGGAAAGCAGTGTGGCGATTTCTAACAGCTCTAAATATTAATCTTCCAGAAGACCCTGCAATCTTCCCACTGGGAATATATCCTAAATAACTGAAATCACTTTATAAAAAAGATACCTGCACACGTATATTTATCTCAGCATTGTTCTCAATAGCAAGAAGCTTTAAGCAACAATGCTGCCCATCAAAAGAGGACTGGATTAAAAAAATGTGGCACGTATACACAATAGAATACTATGAAACCATAAAAAAGAACAAAATCATGAATTTCACAGCAACCTGTATGGAACTAGAGTCTATAATACTGACTGATCTCTCACAGAAACAAAGATACGAGTATCACATGTACTCACCCCATATAATGGACCTTGAACATCCAATG
>NW_006963261.1:0-1310 GCF_000164805.1 Carlito syrichta
GGGGCACATGGAGAGAGTGGTGGTCATGCTAGCATAGACATGCCCATGCACCAATCACTCCCCCATGGAGGACTCAGCTGGCGAATCTGGCTGCCCATTCTGGGGTCCTAGGTTGCTGGAAGGGAGCAGGCATCGCGGTAGGGCACCAAGAGTGGAGTGGAGGCTGGGAGCAGGGACTCATGATTGTCATCCTGGTGTTCTGGTAGGCTGAAATGAGAGGATGGCCTGAGCCCCAAAAATCGAGACCAGCTTGGGCACCTTGGAGAGACCTCATCTCTATAAGAAGCCAAAGATGACCCAAGCTTGGTGGCACAGGACATTCTTTCTGGCCACTAGGGAGCTTGCAGTGGAAGGATCACTGGAGCCCAATTGGTGGAGGCTGTGGTGGCTGAGTGCTGGCCCAGGCACTCTGGCCTGGGCAACAGTGCAGGAATTCAACTCAGAATAACAATACAACCATAACAACCATAGGCCGGGCTCAGGAACTCAGCATGGCATCCCTGTCTTTTGTAGGCCCAGGCAAGTGATGGCCTGAGGCTGTGGGTTCAACACTAGAATTGTGGTATTGTTTGTGAGGAATATTAACTAAGCATAAGGAAAAGTGAAATAATATTGGGATTGTCCTTGCTCATGCTCGAGGAAACACCTGGTGGGTGGGGGGACGCCCCTCATCCACCTGGCTTTGTGTTCACGTGAAAATCTTGGGATCTTGTCTGTGAATCTTTAGGATAAAAGGCTTATGGTTTGCCCCATTAAATCGGCTTCTGGACTAGACATAGTCCAGTATCTTTCTTTCTCACCCCTTTTTCTTTCTTTTTATCTGTCCAGAATAATCGCCAACACTGCCACACCTCCCAGGGACCCCATGCAGGGGCTGGACCCCTGCATTTTGGGAACTCTAGGCCCAAGGCTGGGGCCTCCTGCCCAAATGACCTCTGTTTGTTCACGATGATCCCAAGGCCATACAGAAATGAATGCTCTTCATTTTTTTCCTTTTTTACTTGGAGTCGGTGTATCACTCCGTTGCCTGGCTGGAGGGCAGTGGATGGCTACTGGCCACTGCAGCCTCGGCCTGCCAAGCTATGACGAGTCTTTCCCTGGTCTTTTGAGGAGCCAGAATGACAATCACTTGCCACCATGCCTGGCTCATTTTGGATGGAGGGTAGAGATGAGGTCTCACCCTGTTGCCGGGGTCAGAGGGTTGGCCTACCTGGGGCTCATTTCTCACCTCAGAGAGAGAGCCGGCATAAACCTGGACAGGGAGCCTTGTGAACTCCTGCACCACTACAGGGGCAGCCATTGGAGGGGGT
>NW_006963262.1:0-703 GCF_000164805.1 Carlito syrichta
CCAACTAAATATCTGTAAGAAAAGCAAAACATCTAGGATCTACAAGAAATGCAAACACCCAGAAAAATCAGACAAACATTCCCTTTAATGAATGTACAAAATAGGTGATTGGACACTTTTCATAAGAAGAGATACGGGCAGCCATCACACTCGTGAATATTGCTCAGCCTCATTCATCATGAAAGAAATACAAATGAGGCCAATTTGAAATACCACATACCCCCTGTAAGACAGGCCATCATTAATAAAACAAACAATAAGAGAGGGTGGTAAGGATTTTGGAAAATATAAATGCTACTACACTGCATGTCGACTGAAAAGTAGAGCAACATCTTTGGAAAACAGTGTGGTGGTTTCTAAAGAGCAAGACATTGACCTACCATGTGACTTAGTAATTCCCCTGTAGAGAATATAACTGGATGAACTCAAATCATTTTACAGAAAAGATACCTGCACAAGTATGATTTTTGCAGCTCTAATCACAATTGCAAACGACATGCTAACAACCATGTTGCCCAACAAAGCTGGAATGGATAAAATATATGTGGTATATACACAGTAGAATATTATGCCTCCATAAAATAGGACAGATATGAGGATTTTGCAGAAAGTTTGATGGATATGAGGCGGATTGTTTTCAGTGATCTATCACAGAAACAAACAACAGAGTTATATATGTTTTCACTCTTGAGCTGGACTTGAC
>NW_006963263.1:0-544 GCF_000164805.1 Carlito syrichta
AACCATTATAGAGTAGGGCTAGTCATGAGGGCAACCACAATGAGTAGTTCCATTCACAGGGACACCAATCAGAAAGGAGGTCCAGTGGCTGGAGTACACAAAAAAGGGTAGAAGTCATTGGGCACCCATTAATAAGGAAGCCCAGTTACTGGGAAATCCATCACAGAGGAGGGTTAGAAACTAGGTTGCCCAACATGGATGAGGTCCAGTTTGGGATACCAATCACAATGGAGACCCAGTTATTGGGGCACCTATAATAGTCACTGGGGCATTCATTATGTAGGAGACCCAGTTACTGGGGAAGCAATACCAGAGAGTTAGTCACTGGGGCACCCATCTCAGAGGAGGACTAATCACTGAGGTATTTTTCACAGAGCAAGGTCAGTCACTGAAGTACACATCAAAGAGGATGGCTTATCACTGGGACAACAATTATGGTAGAGGTCCAATTACTGAATCACTGATGACAGGAGAGGACAATCTCTGGGGCACCCATTGTAGAGGAGACTCGGTCACTAGGTCATCTATATCAGAGGAGATCCAG
>NW_006963264.1:0-717 GCF_000164805.1 Carlito syrichta
TCACACGACACTAATGAGGCTTGTAGTATCACGCAACAGTAATGAGACAGGTAGTATCACACAACACTAATGAGGCACGTAGTATCACACGACACTAATGAGGTACGTAGTATCACATGACACTAATGAGGCACGTAGTATCACACGAAACTAATAAGGCAAGTATTATCACAAGACACTATATAAGGCAAGTAGTATCACATGACACTAACAAGGTAAGTAGTATCACACGACAATAACAAGGAAAGTAGTATCACATGACACAAATAAGGCAAGTAGTATCACACGACACTAATAGGCAAGTAGTATCAGATGGCACTAATAAGGCAACGAGTATCAGGCGGCATTAATAAGGCAAGTAGTAACAGATGGCACTTATAAGGCAATGAGTATCAGACGGGATTAATAAGGCAATGAGTACCAGGCGGCATTACTAAGGCAACGAATATCAGACCGCACTAATAAAAGAAGGAGTATCACAGGGCACTAATAAGGCAAGGAATATCAGACGGCACTAATAAGGAAAGTAGGATCAGACGGCACTAATAAGGCAAGTAGTATCAGACGGCACTAATAAGGAAAGTAGTATCAGACGGCACTAAACACGCAAGTAGTATCAGATGGCATTAACAACATAAATAGTATCAGACGACACTAAGAAGGCAAGTAGTGTCAGACGTCATAAAGAAAGCAAGTAGTATCAGTCTGCACTAATAA
>NW_006963265.1:0-1702 GCF_000164805.1 Carlito syrichta
CTAGCTTTTCCCTCTGGAGAACCCTGACCAATACAGTGCATAAACTCCCATGTCGTTCAAAGGTAAACTGCAAATAACGCCAAAGTTTTGCTACTTTAAATCTATCTATTAAGATAATTAGTATCATAAGATACTAATAAGGTAATTATTATCATAGGGTACTAATAAGGCAAGTAGTATCATAAGACACTACTAAGGCAAGTAGTATAATAAGACACTAATAAGGCAAGTAGTATCACAAGACACTAATAAGGCAAGTAGTATCACAAGACACTAAAAAGGCAAGTAGTATCATAAGACACTAAAAAGGCAACTAGTATGACATGACACTAATAAGGCAAGTAGTATCACAAGACACTAAAAAGGCAAGAAGTATCACAAGACACTAATAAGGCAAGTAGTATCACAAGACACTAATAAGGCAAGTAGTATCATAAGACACTAAAAAGGCAACTAGTATGACATGACACTAATAAGGCAAGTAGTATCACAAGACACTAATAAGGCAAGTAGTATCACAAGACACTAATAAGGCAAGTAGTATCAGAAGACACTAATAAGGAAAGTAGATCGCAAGACACTAATAAGGCAAGTAGTATAACAAGACACTAATAAGGCAAATAGTATCACAAGACACTAGTAGGGCAGTGGTATCACAAGACACTAATAAGGCAGGTAGTATCACAAGACACTAATAAGGAAATAGTATTACAAGACACTAATAAGGTAAGTAGTATCACAAGACACTAATAAGGTAGGTAGTATCACAACACACTAATAAGGCAGGTAGTATCACAACACACTAATAAGGCAGGTAGTATCACAACACACTAATAAGACAGGTAGTATCACAACACACTAATAGGGCAGGTAGTATCACAAGACACGAATAACGCAGGTAGTATAACAAAACTTGAATAAGGCAGGTAGTATCACAAGACACGAATAAGGCAGGTAGTATCACAAGACACGAATAAAGCAGGTAGTATCTCAAGACACTAATAAGGCACGTAGTATCACACAACAATAATAAGGCGAGTAGTATCAAACGACACTAATAAGGCAAGTAGTATCACACAACACTAATAAGGCGAGTAGTATCAAACGACACTAATAAGGCAAGTAGTATCACATGACACTAATAAGACAAGTAGTATCACACGACACTAATAAGGCACATAGTATCACATGACACTAATAAGGCGAGTAGTATCCAACGACACTGATAAGGCAAGTAGTATCACACGACACTAATAAGGCAAGTAGTGTCACATGACACTAATAAGGCAAGTAGTATCACATGACACTAACAATGCAAGCACTATGACACGACACCAATAAGGCAAGCAGTATCACACAATACCAATAAGGAAGGCAGTATCACACGACACAAATAAAGCAAGCAGTATCACACATTATTAAGGCAAGTAGTATCACACGACACTAATAAGGCAAGTAGTATCACACGACACTAATAAGGCAAGTAGTACCACACGACACTAAGAAGGCAAGTAGTTTCACACGACATTAATAAGGCAAGGAGTATCACAGGACACTAATAAGGCAAGTAGTATCACAGGACACTAATAAGGCAAGTAGTATCACACGACTCTAATAAGGCAAGTAGTACCAAACGACAATATCAGGTGGCACACATAAGGCAAGTAGTATCAGACGGCACTGATAAGGCAAGTAGTATCGA
>NW_006963266.1:0-644 GCF_000164805.1 Carlito syrichta
CACATTTCTCACCTCAGAGAGGAAGCCAACAGGAACCCAGACAAGGAGGCTCGGAGGGTCCAGCACCAAAGTGAGGGCGGCCATGGGAGGGCTATAAGGTGCTTAGCTTGGGGGACCCCATATGTGTGGGCGGCAGGGTGGATAAACTGAGGGCAGAATGTTGCAGGATAATGGATTTCTTTCTTTCTTTCTTCTTTCTTTCTTTTTCTTTCTTTCTTTCTTTCTTTCTTTCTTTCTTTCTTTCTTTCTTTCTTTCTTTCTTTCTTTCTTTTCTTTTTTTTCCTCTTCAGGTTGCCCAGGCTGCACTCAAACTGCACAACTTGGGCCACCTTCTGGGCCTGGGCCTCCCTAACTGCTGTGATCACAGGCTTTCCATTTGGTCGACATCTTGGTCTTCTGCCTGGTCTTGAACTCTGGCCTGGAGGCAATTCTCTTTTTCAAGAACTGCCCTCAACCAATGTTTTCTGAGTTTTGAATGTGGTCGAGGTGGGTGCTTGCTATGGTATCCAGCATGGTCTCCAGCTCCTGGGCTCTGGTCATCTTCCTGTTTCGGGCCTCCCCATGTGCCGATGAATCAGGCATGAGTCACCCGGACATCCCCACCCCACCGCGGGTTTGAGAGTCAAGCATTTCTTTTCCAGAGG
>NW_006963267.1:0-4045 GCF_000164805.1 Carlito syrichta
CCCCAGCTCAGTGACTATGGATGACTGTTATGAACATCACTGAACTACAGCGGTATGGAGTTAGGCCCCCCAGGGTTCCTGTCCCATTACTTGGTGTTCAGTAACCCTAGGTCTTCAAAGAAACTTAAGTTCTTCACAGTTTCTTCAGCTGTCATTCTCAGGGTTACCATGAGGACAAAACAGCATATTATGGATGGTGAAGCAAGTAGTATGTGCTCAATGCACAGCAGTTAATAAACCTGCTCTGACACAGCACTGTTCTCTGGGCTCAAAGGAAAACCACGACACTCAGCTCCATGGTTGAATGCTTTTTGTCACCTCACCACATCTGTTTTCCTGAGTTACTCACATTGTATCATCTCACCCCTTCATAGTTTCCATATTCTGCATTCTTTTATTCTCACTAATTCTCTCCTATCATCTCCCTGCTCAGTCCTCTTTTCCCTCTCTTTTTCAGAATGTAGCACAACCAGTCTTTATGGTGAGGTTTTCCCCTAAGATTGTGCTCTGAAGAACTCCAAGAGTTTAAGAAGTCTGTAACATCCATTCCTGTGGCTTTTCTCCAGTTCTTTTTATCTTTTACATTTTGGGCTCCTGGGCAAGGTTTTATTTGAATAACTAGTTTCTGGATCAGAAAGATGCTGAAAGCCACCCATGTGATGTTTTTGACCCTACATCCAAGAGATTTGTTGTACTAGACCTCACTCCCCTCAAGCCAAGCTCCAGAGCTCAGGCTAATGACCTCCTTCAGCCCAGGAGTCACCCCATTCTGCCCTATGTCAGAAAACTGCAGGGGACCTCTTTTCCCAATGCATTGTTCTCCGTACCCTAAAAGGCGTCTCACCTGTTTTCTTATTTTCTTTTCTTTTGTCCTACTCAGCTTAAAAGCAAGAAATACATTTGAAGTTATAACAGGTGATTTAAGGTAGTGACATCTAAGTGAAATCATCTAAGCTGTTGAATCTTAATTAAAGTCTGTCACCAGGCTCTTGTTTCACTTGAAACACACAATCCTCTGTAAAGTGTACCAAATCTCACTGCCCTACAGAAACTCCTGGGAATAGAAACACAGCACCAATGCTCTGGGGAACTTAAAATGTTGGTCATGACTATCAGAATACATTTCTAAAGATATCTCTAAACCCAAGTCTTAGCAGGAAAGTAGATATTAACCACTAATAACAACAGATTTAAAAAACAAAACAATGAGTAGCTAGAAGTTCCAAAAATGCATAGGGCCTTAACACTAAATGATCTGGCCACCTGAACTCCTGGACTTGAAATAGCATAGTACTTTTCTCCTCTTCTGGCTTATAAAAGCCAATCTCTTTCCAATAGACAACTAGAATGGATAAGGTTGTGGAACACAGGATAATAAGGAATGGTTCATGATCATTCCTGGGAGACCCTCATCTCACCTGTTGTGACATTTATGGCCATGGGATCTCCCCAAGTTCCACCATCTACTTCTTGAGTGATAGAGAACATATATGAAATTGCTGAACTTAAGCCTGTGATGTTGCATGTGGTCTGGTTTAAAACAGTGAATGTCTGCTCACTTTCCATCTCATTCTTTATACTTATACTCAGACGCAGCTGCATTGCTGTTTTTCTAGGTTAAGAACACAATGCTTGTATTGATGAAAACTGCTTTAATATAAACCACACATCTGGGTTCTGAACTGTTTTCAAAAAAGCTTTGTATCTCAGAAAACTAAGTTTTATAAATGAAGGAGAGATGAAGTCTTTCACAGACAAGAAATGCTGAGGAAATTTGTCATCACTAGAGCAACTCTACAAGAAAGACTCAAAGACATTCTAAATACTGACACAAAAGGTCAAAACACACCAGTAGACAAAATGCTAGAAATCATAAAGCTTATAAAGGTCTTACAGAACACCAGCACAATAAAGAAAATAAATAAATAAGTAAACTCACCAGATAACATCCAGTATGATGAGTGGAATAGTACTTTACATATCACTATTAACTCTGAAAGGAAATGATTTCAATGCCCCTACTAAAAAGATACAGACTGGCAGAAAGAATGAAAACAAAATGTCTGCTGCCTTCAAGAGAACCACTAAATTCACAAAGACTCCCATGGACTCAAGGTAAAGGGGTAGGGAAAAATATTCCATGCAAATAGAAAACAAAAATGATCAAGAGTAGCCATTCTCATATCGGATAAAATAATTTAAATTAACAGTAGTCAAAAAAGACAAAGATGGCTATTATATAATGATAAAGCGATAAATCCAACAAGGAGACACAACATTTTTAAATACTTACATACCTAACACCAGACCCCCGAGCTTTATAAAACTAAGTCCACTAGACCTAGAAAAAGAGACAGCAATACAATAATAATTGGAGACTTCATTCCACTGACAGTAATAGACAGATCATCAAGGCAGAAAGTCAACAAAGAAATGTTGGAGTTAGACTGAATTCTAGAGCAAATGAAACTAACAGACATCTACAGAATACTCCATGTCAAATCTACAGAATATACATTTTTCTCATCAGCACATGGAACATTTTCCAGGATAGACCATATGGTAGGCCAAAATCAAATCTCAATAAATTCAAAAAAAGCAGAATCATATCAAGCACCTTTTTAAACCACAGTGGAAAGAAACTAGAAATTAATCCAAGAAGAACTCTCAAAGCTAAACAAACAAAAACATGGAACTTAGACAATTTGCTTCTGAATGAACCTTGGATCAACAATGAAATCCAGAAGGAAATTCAAAAAATTCCTTGAAATTGATGACAGCAGTAAAACAAGTTATCAAAACCTCTGAGACACATCCAAAGATATGTTCAAATAAAAATTTACAGTACTTAAGGCCTACACTAATAAGACTGAATGATCACATATTGAAAAAATAATATTACACCTCAAGGAACTAGAAAAACACAAGAAAACCAAACCCAAAGTTAGTAGAACTAAGAGTGGAACTAAATGAAATTGAAATTTAAAAAAAATACAAAGAATTTATGAAGCAAAAAGTTGGTTCTTGGAAAAGATAAACAGAGTTGAGAGACTGCTAGCTAGATTAATTTAAAAATGAAGAGAGACAACTCAAATTATCTCAATCACAAATGGAAATAAAAACATCACTGACATGACAGAAGTTCAAAAGATAATCTGACTATTATAAACATCTCTATGCAAGAAAGCTAGACAATCTTTAAAAAATGGACAAATTCTTGCAAATGTACAACTTCCCAATCTTGAATCAGGAAGAAATAAAAACCCTCAATAGATCAATAACAAGTAGTGAGATCGAAACAGTAATTAGAAGTCACCTAACAACAACAAAAAAGTCCAGGATCTTAAGGACTCAGAGCTGAATCCTACTAGCCCTTCAAAGAAGAGCTGGCACCAATTTTACAAATTGAAGAAGAGGGAATCCTTCCTAACTCATTCTACAAGACCATTATCACTTTGATACCAAAGCTAGGGAAAGACATAATACAAAAAGAAAACTACAGACCAATATCCTTTATGAACATAGATGCAAATATTCTCAACAAACTATTAGCAAACTGAACTCAACAGTACATTAAAAAAAATACACCACAACCAAGTGTATTTATCTCAGGGATGCAAGGGTGGTTCAACATGTACATTCCCATAAATGTGATCTACTCTATATGCAGAATTAAAAACCAAAAATCATATGATCATTTCAGCAGATGCAGAAAAAGCATTTGATAAAATCTAGTATCACTTCATGATAAAAACTCTCAGCAAAATAGGCATGGGGGAGCATTTCTCAAAATAATAAAAGCCATATATGACAAACTCACAGCCAGTGTCAGCTTAAATGAAGATGAGTTGAATGCATTCCCACTCAGAAATAGACAAGGCAAGGGTGCCCACTTTCACTACTACTATTCAATACAATACTGGATGTCCTAACCAGAACAACCAGGAAAGAAAAAGAAATAAAGCGCATTCAAATAGGAAGAGAAAAAATCAAACTATCTTTGTATGCCAACAATATCATCTTATAGCCGAAGAATCCTAAGACA
>NW_006963267.1:4065-4827 GCF_000164805.1 Carlito syrichta
ATCAGTACCACTTCTATACACCAATAGCAACCGTGTTGAGAATCAAATCGAAACCTTAATTCTATTTACAATAACAGCAAAAAAGCTAAAATACCTAGGAATATATTTAATCAAAAAGATGAAAGATCTGTACAAGAACTACAAAAACTCCGATGAAAGAAATTATTGAGGACACATACAAATGGAGTAACACTCCATGCGCATGGATTGGAAGAATAAACACTGTTAAAATGACCATCTTCCAGAGTGAAATACAAAGGAAGAAAACACAGATAATAAATGCTTCTCACAGAACTATAAGATCCTCATAAAACAGTGCTGTTCTCTTGCATCCATTATTTGTTACCACAGTAATATTAAGTAAAAAAAAAGAACCCAGAAAACCTCAGTGGCATCTAACAGTAAGCATTTATTGTTCAAGTGTCTGGGTAGTTAGCCTTGCTGATATTGGCTGGACTTACTCTGGTATGGCCATTTTCTAATCAAACCTGGTCATGGGTACACTGGGCAGGCTGACTCAGCTTTGTTCCACAACTGACTCAGGCTTCAGTCATGCAGCTAGTGGTGAAGAAGCCAAGCAAGGAAACAAGATGTCTGATTTCTGGACCAAACTCTTAACGCCTACAATATCACTTTCGAAATATATCATCAAATGCTAGCTACATACCAACCCCACTGTTTTGGGATATCTGTCTAAACTGGAATTTTTTGTGATGTAAAGAGATGACCTCACTGATTTGGCAGTGAGGTGTAAACAAAGAT
>NW_006963268.1:0-750 GCF_000164805.1 Carlito syrichta
GAAACTTCTGGCCCTATGAGTATTGGTATGTAAGAGTTTGGCCTTCCACGTCACCAGGAAACGTCAGGGTGTCTTCTTGATAATAAAAAAAGAAATCTGGGTTATGGGAGGCCTCAATCCATGAATTCTACAGTGCTCCATTATAAGCGCTTTCCGGAATATGGACTTCTAGTTCTCCAAATTCTTCAAAGCAACTTGCCACTAGGAAAGGACCAGTGTCATTATAGATTCCCCGCCGCCTTCTGGTCTTCTTGATTGTTATAACCAAGAAACGGTCTCTGAAATTCAGTTGGTTTTCTCTGGAAAACTAAATCAGATTCCAGGACTGAATGAAACATCTCGCCATATTTGTGTGTAACTATTCTCTTAAGATTTACCCTGTAATTCTAAAACTTCCGTTTGTGCATCTATTTGATAAGGGCTGGGTGTTTTGAGGCTGTTAAGCATGTCGTACTTATTTTCAGAGGTAAACAAGTATCACAGATTCCACGTTCCTGGGAAAAAGCTGGGCATTTGTCTATTTGCATACAGAATTTTGGAATCCAGATCGCCAGGGGAAATCAGGGCATCTTTCTGAGAATGAGAAGAGAATCCGGGTTCAGGAAGTCCTCAATCATCAAAATTTGTATGTCCTCTTGATAAGTTAATGAGGAATCTGGGCCCTGTTGGTCCCTACATTTTTCAGAACTACTTGCTGCGTGATACATAAAATCTGTAATTACAGATCCAAGAAGATTCCGGTCTTCTTGA
>NW_006963269.1:0-762 GCF_000164805.1 Carlito syrichta
AGACACTAATAAGGAAAATAGTATTACAAGACACTAATAAGGTAAGTAGTATCACAAGACACTAATAAGGTAGGTAGTATCACAACACACTAATAAGGCAGGTAGTATCACAACACACTAATAAGGCAGGTAGTATCACAACACACTAATAAGACAGGTAGTATCACAACACACTAATAGGGCATGTAGTATCACAAGACACGAATAACGCAGGTAGTATAACAAAACTCGAATAAGGCAGGTAGTATCACAAGACACGAATAAGGCAGGTAGTATCACAAGACACGAATAAGGCAGGTAGTATCACAAGACACTAATAGGGCACGTAGTATCACACGACAATAATAAGGCGAGTAGTATCAAACGACACTAATAAGGCAAGTAGTATCACACGACACTATTAAGGCAAGTAGTATCACAAGACACTAATAAGGCAAGTAGTATCACAAGACACTAATAAGGCAAGTAGTATCAGAAGACACTAATAAGGAAAGTAGATCACAAAACACTAATAAGGCAAGTAGTATAACAAGACACTAATAAGGCAAATAGTATCACAAGACACTAATAAGGCAAGTGGTATCACAAGACACTAATAAGGCAGGTAGTTTCACAAGACACTAATAAGGAAAATAGTATCACAAGACACTAGTAAGGCAAGTGGTATCACAAGACACTAATAAGGCAGGTAGTATCACAACACACTAATAGGCAAGTAGTATCACAACACACTAATAAGGCAGGTAGTATCACAACACACTA
>NW_006963270.1:0-728 GCF_000164805.1 Carlito syrichta
ACTATCAAGAGGCACAAACGTTCCTGAGGATCGGCAATGCCCGATTTGTGGTATGCATACAGGACGTTGCTCTGAATAATATGGGGACCAGGACTCCCAGATTACAGATTAGCATTTATCTAAAGTCCCTGTAGATTCCTAGGTGTGAGCACTGTCTTAAACCAGGGATAAGTTAGCAATTGCCCAGATGTTTGCAAGTTACATGGAAACCGAGGTTTCTGGTTCCTCTTTAGTAACACGTGTAGAAACTTTCAAGGGACACAGTGACCCAGATTCTTATTTCATTCTAAGGAAAATGATGAGATGTTTCCTGTTGACCTGGAAGTCCAGACTCTTGTAGACCCATAGGAAGATGAAAAGATTATGCCTGGGGATGTTGATTCTAAGATTCCTGGTTCCTTCCCAAAAATACCTCCTAAAACAATTGAACACCTAAACCCAAAGTCCTTATTCCGTACAGCGGAGCCACTGAAATTTCATACTGGATTACGAGGTAACAATGAATTCAGGGCTTAGATACAAACTATCCGAGAGGATTACTTGTGACCTGGAATCTGGCATCAGAGGTTCCGAGGATCTATATGCACTTGTATTGCCAGATTTTCGTTCATAACTATGAAGAGTGTCCTAGTGATGCTGGAGTCCAGGAGTGATTGATTTGTATTATCCTCATTAACTTATACCTCTATAACATGAGGGGTGCTCAAAGCCCTGATCATGTTTAGCCC
>NW_006963271.1:0-632 GCF_000164805.1 Carlito syrichta
TTGGTAATTTGTTTGGTGAAAGCGTTTTACATACTTTTAAATATATGAATACATTAATAAATTAATAAATCAAAAAAGGGTGGAGTGTGTGACTCAGTTGGATATACTACACAATCTTTGAATAAGTAAATCTAGCTGCCACATCTCCACAGCAAAAAAAAAGATATGTTAGATCCTTATTTTTTTCTTGCTGTTCTTTAAAAAAATCGTAATATCTGACATTCAAATTCTTACCCAGAAGTAAGTTACACAACTAATTTGAAAGACTTTAACAGGTTAGCTTCCACATAGGATGGTAGATGATTTTACCACTCTCTGATGAATGCATTGATTGTCACCTGGAAAAAATTGTCTGGGACAAGAAGAGGGAAATTACGTTTTATCTTGTTTGATTCTAAAAGTCTTTATTTTTGTGAACCCCATGAAATAAATATAATACTCTAGTTCCTAATACACAACCTTGTTTCTACAAGGGGCTATGCTCTTTCCCCTTAGTTTCCATAGGGAGAATGATGTTCTCTTTCTACTTTTACAGAATTGAACTAGCAACATTGTTTGAGGTTTTTCCATATTTCAATCTATGAAACATCGCAATGTGTAGTCTCAAATACATATAGGTTTGCCTCAATTAA
>NW_006963272.1:0-761 GCF_000164805.1 Carlito syrichta
TACTATAACAAAGGGAGTGGCAGTAGTGGGAAACTGTCAGGGGAAGGGGATGGGATTGGCAGTTGACAGAAACTGCTACCTCAGTGGAGGGAGGAGCATATCTCATTAATAAGGGTACCTGCATAATCAACATTTGTATACCTAACACTGAATTGTACCCTGCATCGTAATAATAATAATAATAATAATAATAATAGAAAAAAAGAATTAACAGCAATCCTTTCCAAAATTTTAAAGAAGGAAACTAGCACTTCCTATAAGTCCAGAATTATCTTGACACTAAAGCCAGAAAGATACTACAAGAGAAGTAAATTAAGACCAACGACCTTATGAATATTGATCATAAATCTCTATAGAATACCAGCAATCCAAATTCAGAAACATATAAAGGATTATACACCAAGATAAAGTAGTATTTACACGTTTCAACATATTAAAATCAACCAATATGATAAACCACATTGACAGAATGAAAAGGAAAAAACACACTTGGCTTTCTCAGTTAATGCAGAAAAAAACATAATTCAACATCCTTTTGTGACAAAAACACGAAATAAATTAGGACACCTTCTCAACATCACAAGGCTACAATTTAAAACCCCAGCGCTAATAGTATTGTCAGTGGTGAAAGACTGAAAGTTTCTCCTAAGATCAAAAACAAGACAAGGGTGCCTACTTCCACAACTTCTATTCAACATAGGACTGGAAGTTCTAGTCATATCATTCAGACATCAAAGAGAAATAAGAGACAACTGAATATA
>NW_006963273.1:0-435 GCF_000164805.1 Carlito syrichta
CATAGAAATGCAACCAAAAGATCTGGGGAGACAAAGGAAATGTAGGCTTGGTTCCTTGAACACAAGCCAAGAAACATAAGGACCTTGTCAGCTTATGCTCTGGTTTCCTTCAGACCAGCCTGGGCAACTTGGTGAAACCTCTTCTCTACAATAAATAAAAACAGTAGCTGAGTGTAGTGGTGTGTACCTGTAGTTCTGGCTACTTGGAAGGCTGGGGCAGAAGGATCACCTGAGTCCAGTGGGTTGGGGTTGTGGTGGCCATGAGCATGCCCCTGCACTCCAACCTGGGAGACAGAGTGAGACTCCAACTCACAAAAAAAGAATGAAAGAAAACTAATGGCACAATTTTTTTTTTTGAGTTGGAGTCTCACTCTGTCTCTCAGGTTGGAGTGCAGGGGCATGCTCATGGCCACCACAACCCCAACACACTGGACT
>NW_006963274.1:0-2266 GCF_000164805.1 Carlito syrichta
TAGAGTCACCTGGGGCTTGTTCTTAAATTAGTGATATGTCAATAACTTCTGCACAGAAAACTAGACTTTTTATTTCTTTTTGTCTGTTAAAAAATCATTTATTAGATAGCTTCTCTCTCCCCACTACACCAAACATTTAAAATAAATGATTTTATTGAATACTCACAGAAGATCATGAGACAGGAAACCTTCTCTCCTCCTTTTCACATGTGGGAAACTGGGACGCAGAAAGGTTCACAATAGCAAAAATATGGAATCAACCATGCTGCCTGCCTAACAAAACGGGTCTGGGTTAAAAAAATGTAAGTCTCAGGAAGATGGCAGTGGAACTAGTCAGACTAAGTGAGTCCAAATGTGAGTGAGTAAGAGTATGAGAAATTCCACGTATGTGTCAGTGAGTAAGTGGGCACGGGTGTGACTGACTGAGTAGAGACTTGAGAGCAAGTGACCAGAACTTACCTGGTGAAGCAACTGGAGTCACAGCTGCTCTGCTTGGTCCCTAGCACTTCCCACGGCAAAGAAGACAAGTGCCATTTTGTTTATTATTTTTAATGTTTTTTAAATTATAAAGATGGGGGTAAAATTCAGGGTTAGGTATACAAACATTGATTATGCAGGTACCCCTGTTGATGAGGTATGCCCCTCCCTCCCCTAGCAGTTTACCTCAACTGACAATCACATCCCCCACACCTGACAGTTTCCCACTACTGCCAATCCCTTTCATATAGTATTATAATTGTTCAAGGTCCACTTATGAGTGAGAACATATGGTACTCTGTTGTTTGTTTCTGTGATAGATCACTGAGTATGATCTACTCCAAAACCATCCAAGTTGCTGCGAAGTCCATATGTTTGTCTTTCTTTATGGCTGCATAATATTCCATTGTGTATATGTAACAAATTTTTTTATCCAGTCCAGCTTCAATGGACCACATGGCTGGTTCCATGTTTTTGCTATTGTGAATACAGCTGCAACAAACATACGTGTGCAGGTATCTTTTTCGTCGAATGATTTGAGTTCCTCCAGGTATATTCCCAATAGGGGAATTGCTGGGTCATATGAAAGGTCAATTTCTAGTTCTTTCAGAAATCGCCACACTGTCATCCAGAGAAGTTGCACTACTTTGCATTCCTCCAGCAGTGGAGAAGTGTTCCTTTTTCTCCACATCCTTGCCATTATCTGTTGTATTTGTTTTATTAATGATGGCCATTCTTACTGGGGTTAGGTGGTATCGCAATGTGGTTTGATTTGTATTTCTCTGATGATGAGTGAGGCTGAGCACTTTTTCATGTGTCCGTTGGCTGCCCGTATATCTTCTTTTGAGAAGTGTCCATTCATGTCTTTTGCCCATTTTTTAATGAGGCTGTTTGTTTTTTTCTGTTCAGCTTGTTTGAGTTCCTTGTAGACCCTAGATGTTAGGCCTTAGTCAGAGATACAGTTGGCAAATATTTTTTCCCATTCTGTGGGCTGTCTTTCTGCTCTCTTGATGGTTTCTTTGGCTTTGCAGAAGCTTGTCAGTTTGATGAGGTTCTTCTTGTCTATCTTATCTCTTATGGCCTGGGCACTTTGGGTTTTGATCAGGAATCAGCTGCCAGTTCCAACTTCCATAAGAGTGTCTCCTGCATTTTCTAAGGTTCTTACAATTTGAGGTTTTACATTTAGGTCTTTGATCCATTTAGAGTTAATTTTTGTGTGTGGTGATAGGTTGGAGTCCTGTTTCAATCTTCTGCATGTGTTCAGCCAGTTTTCCCAGCACCATTTACTGAATAGGTTCTGCTCTCCCCAGTGGTTGTTGTTGGAGGCTTTGTCAAAGATGAGTTGGTTGAGGAATTGAGGTTTTGCTTCTGGAATCTCTATCCTGTTCCATTGGTCTGTGTGCCTTTTCTTGTACCAATAACAGATTGTTTTGATTACTGCCTTGCAAAGTTTGAAGTCTGGAAGTGTGATATCTCCTGTTTTGTTTCTTTTGCTAAGGATTGTGACAACTTGTGGTCGTTTATGTTTCCGTATGAATTTTGTATTGTCATATCCAGGTCTGAGAAGAATGATGTTGGTAACTTAATGGGTACTGCTTGAATCTGTAGATTGCCTTTGGTAGAATGGACATCTTAACAATGTTGATTCTTCCTATGCATGAGCATGGAATATTTTTACATTTGTTTGTCTCCTCTTGGATTTCTTTGAGCAGTCTTCTGTAGTTCTCATTGTAAAAGTCTTTCACTTCTCTGGTTAGGAAGATGCTAAGGTATTTCATTTGTGTGTGTG
>NW_006963275.1:0-3944 GCF_000164805.1 Carlito syrichta
AAATTTGCATTGAATCTTGAGGATGAAGGGACAGTTTGCCAGTAAGAGAAGATGTAGGCAGGAGAGGCTGCAGAAAACTTGAGCCAGTCTGACAAAAGCACACAAATGCAAAAGACAACAGGGCACTCCAGAAAAGATGCTGAAATATGTGATAGAAACTTTGAAGGAGGTGGTACCAGGTCTAAATTGGGGTAGGAAATAATTTAGAACCATCTGAGAAAAAAAGAATCAACTCATCTCTAAGACACGAATGCTTTCATTCTCTTGCCCTCTCCTTGGTTGTTGTGCATACTCTGATACTTGTTTGAGATGTGAAATTACTTTCAGCATCTATTAAACATGTAATCATGTGCCTCCTTCTTCTGTCTAGAACTTTTCCCAAAACACAATGAAGGATAATGAACCTCACTTTCTATTTTGGGGTCAAATGTTCTAGACACCAGAGGCATCTCGTTTAGGCTCATAACCATAAATACCACACATTGGAAGTGGAGGCCAGTTTTTGTTTCTAATTTATACCTCAGGAGGAGAGAGGCTTCTTTAAACTCTGAGTAGAGTCTGTGTTTGTAAATATGAAAGCTGGCTTGACATGTAAATTCGTCATTAAGCAGAATGTTAGGAATTGAGAGGTGAGGAAATACCACACCAGAATTGTGGCGGGAATGATTTGCTGTGTACCCAATTGCTCTGTATGCTTCTGCAAATTATTAATAAGGGAGGTAAGGGCAACTATCTAAAGAGACTAGGTTTCCTAGACTCCTTTGCTTTGCTTCCAAATGAGGTTCTACTTCTGGCCAATGGGATGTGAACAGAACTATGTATCACTTCCAAGCTAAATGGTTTAGATGTGCCTCCACCTCTCTCTTTCTGCCCCTCCACCAGCTGGAGCAGACCATTTTGAGGCCCTAGACAATGGCAGAAATTAAGACAGGGAAATAGGTCACCTGCCAAACATAATCTTGGATATTAGATCATTAATGGGATGCAGCTGAGGCTTATGAGAGGCTGAGAGATACCCATATTGTGAAGCTAAAACTGTTCTCAACACAAATTTATCTAGTAAGACAAGTCACTTAGTCTCTCTGAAATTCAATTTACCTCCCTGTCACATGGGATCTAATTACTAACACCCACCAAGATCTCCATGAGGTAATTCAATTGTATGTCTCATATACATATAAGTTAACTTAGATCAATGTCATATGTGGAGTTTATTTGCTTTGGGCTCCTAATTTAGACTGGCTTTCATTCACTCATTCTGTCTGTCTGCAAGGATTATTTCATATGCAAGGAAACAGAAAAGTCAATTCAAATTAGAAAGAGAAAGTGAATAACAGTTGTAAATGTATATCTAGTAATAAAGTCATTTTAAGCTGAGATCAAAGTTCAGAAAGTGCTATTAAGACATGTGAACTCAGTTGTCATCGATGACTTTGATGCTTTTGGATTCTTAATCTCATTTTCATGTCAAAGCAAGCATCTTTCAACTGCATGTTTTATTCCCTTCAAGTCCAGCAAGAACTAGTCAAAAACTCTTTCCAGGAAGTACCCAAAGGATAATTTTGTGAATTTTATCACATCTGATGGTCTATGAACCCATCTTTAAACCAATCACTATAATCAGGGACATAGAATATGCTAGTTAGAGCAGCCATGGACATACACTCCACTCTGAGTGCCTAATCTATAGTCAGTTTTACCTGATGTAAAAACCAGGAGTGGACTGGATCTTCAAAGAATCATGAGAATACTTTGTGACAAGAAATGTGAGAGGCGGCAAACAAACAAATCCCTACCATATTGCCAAATGTAACAAAATGTAAGAATATAACTTATTTGATGACATCCATATCTATAACTTGGTAAACCTGTTGTCATTGAAAAAGAAACATCAAGAGTATATATATGATGGTACATCAACTATCTAGGCAATTTCCTCAGAGAAATAACTTTCACAGTTGGAGTCTGTCAGTATATTTTCAAATCACAAGATGGAGAGTTTGAGGTCAGTACCCAAAGTAAACCAATCCCTACTGAAGGTTCAGTATGTTTACTTGAAATACTTATGTGTTCTTCCTACAGTATCACTTTACAATAAAGACCTCTGTAAGAAAGTGATGCTGTAGGAAGAACACATAAGTTACCAACAAAGAACATGACTCTACCATCTGCCCCCACTTCCTCCACCTAATTGGCATGCATTTCTACCCAGACAGCCTGCTGATTCTGCATGGTTACAGTTGTCTTTGGTTGTGCCCGCTTTCTAAGGATCCCCACAGTTCCCATCATTCTTCATTGCCCTGCACCAGCCCACTTCCCTCATTTGGATCTCCCTCTGGCCCTCTTGTCATACTTCACAGAGTCTACTTTAAATGTTACCAACACTGAGAGGAGTAGGGCTGGGATATGGAGGTAGAATCCTGATGGTATGGGATATTGTGTATCCTTTCCTTAGTGCAGTCCATTATTTTCAAGAACATGAAGTAACCACAGGAGGGTAAAATACATGTTGTATGGTGCTTGTGACATGTTCCTGTAGGGAATGTTTTAATGAATATTAAAAATACTTCATAATGATAATATCAACGGTATGCATGTGCATGGATGTTACCCTAGTGTCCAAACAGCACAATTTCAATACCATCAACATTCGTGCTTATGCTGTTAAATTGCTTGCTAAATTGTTTTCCTCACCAACTAAACAGAACACAGCCTAAATGCAAGACTTTATGCAAATTAATTTCTCAATGCAATCAAAAGGCTCCCTATGTTTGTACCTAGACAAGCCCAGGAAAGACAAAAAAAAAGCAACAACTAAAATCAAAGACAGAACTGTGGCCTTGACAAGTCACAATTTAATTTTTTAAAAAAAGACATGTTGGCACAAAAAAAGAAATTGACAAACAATAAAAGAAAATCCAAGTTAAACAGTTTAACTAAGTTTTAAATATTACCAGAGTTCAGGGAAAGAAGAAATCAATATTAGCTGGAGATTATCATTAGTGGACAATTAGCATACATAAATAAATTAAATGAATTAAATTAAATAAATTAAATGTCATTGCAATCACTGAGAATTATTGGGGGTTATTATTTACTAGACATTGCTGAATTACTTTGTACTTATTAGTTCATCTCTTGCTCACAGAATCCTACAAGGTAGACACAGTTTTATAAAAAAGGAAACTGAGGCACAAAAAGCATAAGTAGTTTGCCCAAAGTATAAGCCTAGAAAGTGATGGAGCCATGATTGAAACCACTGGGCTCTAGACAGATCCCTCTATTTTAGCTACTACACTCTACTGACTCCTTTAACTATAAGACATCATGTTCACTTGTCTTGTTTGTCCTGACAGACCCTAAAGTCACTGATTTATCCTTCTTTTGCTATCACCTTACAGCAGACAGCTCTGAATTTTACCCAGATCTGAGACAGAGTGATTGTTTTCAATAAAAAATAAGAAGTAGAAAATCCCTATATAGATTTATATTTGAACTACATGGGTTTATATGAGAGGGAAGCAGGACATTGTCACAGGTGCTGCGATATCCCAAGTGGAGTAAAATTTGGAGATGCAAGGCTACTAGCTTTAAAGAGACCGTGAGTCAAGCAATACCTTCCCCCACCCCACCACCCTGCAACACAAAAGCCAACTCTAGAATCTGAAAAAGGCAAAAACAAGCAAACACACATAACCAGAAACATCTCCCAAAGACTCCAAAAGAGACCAGTCTTGCTAACACATTGACCCTATGAGACTCATTTCAGACTTCTGACCTCCAGAATTGTCAATAATAAATGTAGGCTGTTTTAAAGCATTAAGTGCATGGTTATTTGTTGCAGGAGCAATAGAAAATGAATATATTATGTTGTCTCCATCTTTCTTGTTATTGGTGTAATGGCTGGCCAACTCTGTCCCATTAGTACACAATGTAGAAGAACT
>NW_006963276.1:0-605 GCF_000164805.1 Carlito syrichta
ACTACATGCCTTATTAATGTCGTGTGATACTACTTTATTAATGTCGTGTGATACTACTTGCCTTGTTAATGTCATGTGATACTACTTGCCTTCTTAGTGTCGTGTGATACTCTTTGCCTTATTAGTGTCGTGTGATACTACTTGTCTTATTAGTGTCATGTAATACTACTTGCCTTATTAGTGCCATGTGATACTACTTGCCTTATTAATGCCGTGTGATACTACTTGCCTTATTAGTGCCCTGTGATACTACTTTCCTTATTAGTGCCGTGTGCTACTACTTGCCTTATTAGTGACATCTGACACTACTTGCCTTATTAGTGACGTCTGACACTACTTGCCGTCTGATACTACTTGCCTAATTAGTGCCGTCTGATACTACTTGCCTTATCAGTGCCGTCTGATACTACTTGCCTTATGTGTGCCACCTGATATTGTCGTTTGGTACTACTTGCCTTATTAATGTCGTGTGAAACTACTTGCCTTCTTAGTGTCGTGTGGTACTACTTGCCTTATTAGTGTCGTGTGATACTACTTGCCTTATTAGTGTCGTGTGATACTACTTGCCTTTATAATGTGTGATACTGCTTGCTTTATTTGTGTCG
>NW_006963277.1:0-763 GCF_000164805.1 Carlito syrichta
TCTTCAAGCAACTTGCCACTAGGAAAGGACCAGTGTCATTATAGATTCCCCGCCGCCTTCTGGTCTTCTTGATTGTTATAACCAAGAAACGGTCTCTGAAATTCAGTTGGTTTTCTCTGGAAAACTAAATCAGATTCCAGGACTGAATGAAACATCTCGCCATATTTGTGTGTAACTATTCTCTTAAGATTTACCCTGTAATTCTAAAACTTCCGTTTGTGCATCTATTTGATAAGGGCTGGGTGTTTTGAGGCTGTTAAGCATGTCGTACTTATTTTCAGAGGTAAACAAGTATCACAGATTCCACGTTCCTGGGAAAAAGCTGGGCATTTGTCTATTTGCATACAGAATTTTGGAATCCAGATCGCCAGGGGAAATCAGGGCATCTTTCTGAGAATGAGAAGAGAATCCGGGTTCAGGGAGTCCTCAATCATCAAAATTTGTATGTCCTCTTGATAAGTTAATGAGGAATCTGGGCTTGTTGGTCCCTACATTTTTCAGAACTACTTGCTGCGTGGATACATAAAATCTGTAATTACAGATCCAAGAAGATTCCGGTCTTCTTGATAGTTGTAATCGAGCATCTGGACCTAAAATTCAGTTTGTTTCTTATGAGCATCTTAGGCCATAATCCAGTTCCCCAGGAATCATTTGGCAATTTGTGATAAAAACCCTCGCTTCCTGTTACCTCAAAATACCGAAATATATTGTGGTCAGGCTGGTGGGAATTGGGATATTGGGTTTTAGAATATTTCACATTTTT
>NW_006963278.1:0-760 GCF_000164805.1 Carlito syrichta
ACTTGTCTAATGCCAATATGTTAATGGCATTGCTACGCCTTTTTTTTTTTTTTCTTTGAGGGTTGCATCTCATTCTGTTCCCCAGGCTGGAGCATAGTGGCATGCTCAGGGCCACCACAGTGATGACCTGCTGGGCTCTGGTGATCCTTGCACCTCAGCCTTCCAAGTAGCCAGGACTACAGGTATGTGCTACCAGGCCCAGCTAATTTTGATTTATCGTAAAGACAAGGTCTTACTAACTTGGCCAGGCCAGTCTCGAACCCACCGACTCAGGCAGTTCACTCACCTAAACCTCCAAACTGTTGGGATTACAGGCTGAGCCACCAAGCCCAGCCTAATTATTCTTTATTCAAACCTTCCTTGGTTGTTCTGGGAAGTAGCTGCCATCCTGTTTACATGTGCATCTTATTAACTATGTTCTACATGGAGCTGATGGAGTAACCAGATGGAACCTTAATAGTACATGTTCTCATCCTTCAATTTTATTTGAGAATCTACCCCATCTCTGATGGGAATCTTAAGTATCTATGCCTTTCCATGTTCCACAGCCATAAGGAAATGTTCTTCATACTACAGGTCATAAATTAATGGTGAGAACAGTTTATGGTGGCTAAGCAGCATGAATGAACAACAGAGAGAAGGCTCTGCCATGTTGGGAGAAGTATTTTCCATAACCTTTGACTATCACATGAACAAACCCTATTTAAAGAAGTCCATTAGGGAGGACCTTCAGAGCAGAGAAGTAAAGTTGTGCAAGCTG
>NW_006963279.1:0-718 GCF_000164805.1 Carlito syrichta
CAGGGATCAGACGGAACTAATAAGGCAAGTAGTATCAGACAGCACTAATAAGGGAAGTAGAATCAAACAACACTAATAAGGCAAGTAGGATCAGTAGGAACTAATAAGGCAAGTAGGATCAGACGGCACTAATAAGGCAAGTAGGATCAGTCAGCACTAATAAGGCAAGTAGGATCAGACGGCACTAATAAAGCAGGTAATATCAGACGGCACTAATGAGGCAGGTAGTATCAGACAGCACTAATAAGGCAAGGTGTATCAAACGGCACTAATAAGGCAAGTAATATCAGGTGGCACTAATGAGGCAAGTAGGATCAGACAGCATTAATAAGGGAAAGAGTATCAGACGGGACTAATAAGGCAAGGAGTATCAGAATGCACTAATAAGGCAAGGAGTGTAAAATGGCACTAATAAACAAGGAGTATCAGACGGCACTAATAAGGCAAGTAGTATCAGACGGCACTAATAAGGGAAGTAGGATCAAACGGCACTAGTAACGCAAGTAGGATCAGTCGGCACTAATAAGGCAAGTAGGATCAGACGGCACTAATAATGCAACAAGGATCAGTCAACATTAATAAGGCAAGTAAGATCAGACGACATTAATAAAGCAAGTATTATCAGATGGCACTAATATGCAGTAGTATTAGACGGCACTAATACGATAGTAGTATCAGATGGCACTAACAATGCAAATAGTATCAGACGGTACTAACA
>NW_006963280.1:0-428 GCF_000164805.1 Carlito syrichta
AAAAATATATAGACCACAATCATTCCACAGGAACTTAAGAAAAAAACTAATTTCATCAGGCAAACCTCCCAACTATATCCATCAAACCACTGGTATTTGAACTGTTTTTCTGTAATTAAAAAATAATTCACACACACACACACACACACACACACATGCACACACACATACACACACAAACACACACTTTATATTTCCTAAATACTTCTATTTAATGTATGGTTCTACACATTTTGTTCTAAAACAAATTATTATTTTTACTCTTATCAATGGTGAAAATAAAATTGGCTACAGATACAAAATAAAACTCATAGGACTTACCTGTCTCATTTTGCATTTAAAACTGAAGACTGTCCATTCACTATGGAATGGTGAGTTCTTGGTGGTGATGCTTTGGAAGTGGTGGAGGAGGTATTCAAGGAGGAATT
>NW_006963281.1:0-762 GCF_000164805.1 Carlito syrichta
TTTGAATTTCTTCTTTGTTAGAAATCGCCTTAGAAATATATGTACACTTGAGAACAATTTTTCCAATTTAATTGCTTAGGTAGACATGATATGACATGGTTTTTGTAATAAAACACTCTTCAGTGGAAAATTCCATTGACTTTTGTGGTAACTTACTAAAAATGTAAGTCATTTGGGTATTATTTGAAGAAAAATGAAATACTAAGCTGTTGTCCTTTGAAATCTTCACAGAACTCATGACAGACTACAAAAACTCTGTTCCAAGATTATGGTAGAAAAACAACAGATCACATCTTCAATTTCCAGTCATACTCCAAGGCCAGACCTGGAGTCACCTAGTGCTGGAAATGTTAACAGTATTTTGGATCTCCACAGAGACCTTCCTTCCAGAAAAAGCTTAAGTTTCTGTACCTCAGACCTACAGACTTCAAATAATAGCATTGAGAGCAACCAGACCATGGTTCTGACATTTTTTTCCTTTGACTTCAAGGTATCTGATATCATTCTTTTTACTTTGGTTCACACTGAGTTGCTTCTTTGACTTATGCACGTTAGCTACAGGTCGTTATAAGCTATGTTATTCAAAACAGAAAACAAATTTTACAGTTTGTTTTTGAAGTCCCTGGAGTTGACATTTTTAGGAGTCATGTATTTGTTAACTTTATTCATGAATATCACTAACCTGATACATTTTAATTTTCTTCAGAAGCTACACTTGAGTTAAATTTTAGAACTTGTGTATTATTACCTAATATCTAAAGG
>NW_006963281.1:2056-2844 GCF_000164805.1 Carlito syrichta
ACTGCACTCTTGTATGGGCAACCTAGTGAAACTCTGTCTCTGAAAAGAAATACAAAAACCGTGAATATCAACTAGGTTTCTTTGTATCATAGTTATTAAAATATCTATTTCAGTCAATGCACATTGACTTGTAGTTTTGATGATGAGTTCATGGTGTTTTTATTGTGGAGCAAGACAGCATAGGCCCACGTTCAACCTTGTTTCTTCCCATGGCTTCACGTCCTAAGAAATCATAGAAGAGCCAATCTGTTTCTTGAACAGTATTGCAGCCAAACAGCTTAAAAAGGAACAAATGAATGATTGCTTTGATACATAAAATACCAGATTCTACCTGATATTTTTCCATCATTTTGTGACCTTGGTTTGTTTTACTTATTGATGAAATGCGATGATCACGGTCTAAATGCTTTAGAGTCATTAAACGTTACTGCTGTGTACACAAAGAAAATGATTGTTAAATACTTCTGTAATTTGTTAAGCATGATGCTATGATAAAATGTCTTCATTAGATCTTACCAGAAAAATCAGACACTGTATCTGCTGTTTTACTAAATAATAATGAAAGAGTGCTTAAATGCAGATGTGATACCAGGAAAGATTTTGGAAGAAATATTTTCCCCTAAGCATAGTGTTTTGAGAGAGAGATGTTTACTTTTAGTATTCATAGATAAGTTGAAAAATCCTTTATTTTGAACTTAATGTAGTCTACATGGTTTCTTTGTGAGCCATAGGTTTAGCAAATCATGTTAGATTCAATAAAAGATTAAAAAGAACAATTCTATCGAGAT
>NW_006963281.1:4378-5358 GCF_000164805.1 Carlito syrichta
CAGGCTGATCTTGAACCCGTGGACTCAGGCAATCCACTTGACATGACCTCCCAAAATGTTGGGATTACAGGCTGAGCCGCTTATTTTAACCTATTTATAATTTGACATTGAGACGCTGTAGTTTAAATGGGCACACTTGTTGAGTTAAATTACATATGAGTGTTTTTAAAATCACATCAAATTTTAATTTTAAAATAGCAATAGCTATTGAGAGTATATTAACTATAAATATGTGTTTCAGTGGTATGCATGTATTTGTCAAATTGTTCTCAAAAAAAGAAAAGTATTATTTTCCAACCTGTAATTTCATGTAAAATTTAACAGTAGCCTATCAAAAAATTATAGTTGTATTAGTAAACTTTATGTTTATATTTTTTGGGCTTTGCTATGTTATTGATTCCACTGTATTTCTTTTTCCACAGTCTTCTAACTCTTTCTGTCTGTAACATGGGTAATTTTTTATAGACTATACAATAAGCTTATGAAATCAAGGAAGAAGAAAATTATTTTTTTATTTACTAATAAAACTAACTGGGAATAACCTTATCATATTTTTTAATAGTTTAGGTTATTTTAAAGATGTGGGGTACAAGTCAGGATTAGGCACATAAGTCATCTATGTACAGGTGAAGTTTGGGCCTCCAGCTGGTCCCTACATTCTAAGGTTTATAATCAGGTATGCTTTATGTTGTCATGTGCCCCCCCTTCCTTCCTCCCTTGGCAGTGTTCCACAACTGCCAATCCCTTTCTTGTGCTATTGTGAGTAATGTTCAGGTTCCACTTATGAGTGAGAACATGTAGTATTTGGTTCTTTGTTTCTGTGACAGATCACTAAGAATAATTGTTTCTAATTCCATTCAATTTGCTGAGAAGTCCATAATTGTGTCCTTTTTTTGACTGTATAGTATTCCATTGTGTATATGTACCGCTTTCTTTTTTATCCAGTTTACTTTCAGTAGGCATAGTGTTGATTCCATGCT
>NW_006963282.1:0-581 GCF_000164805.1 Carlito syrichta
CCTGGGTCACAGAGCCAGACCCTGTCTCCAAAAAATCAGAAAAATACACAGATTCTCAACTGCGCATGATGTGATCACAGAGCGACTGACTTTAGAGCCAGGAAAATTGGGATTAGGGGTAAGAAATTTCCCCAGGTGAGGGATGTGTCCCTGGTCTTTTATGGCGGAAGGATCTCATTGCCGAGTCAGATGGGCCAGCCTGACTGGGATACATTTTTCCCCTCATAGAGAGACCCAGCAAGAACACGGAGAGGGAGACTTGGGAACTCCCACACCAACAGGTGGCAGTCATTAGGGTGGTTGTGACTGGAGGGTGCTGAGCATGGGAACCCTTGTATGTGTGGGGGCGTGGGGAAAGGACTTTGGGAAGAAGGTTTGTTGGAGAATAGATTTCTTTGTTGACTTACATTTTCTTTCTTCCTTCCTTCCTTCCTTCCTTCCTTCCTTCCTTCCTTCCTTCCTTCCTTCCTTCCTTCCTTTCTCTCTCTCTCTCTCTCTCTTTCTTTCTTTCTTTCTCTCTTCCTTCTTTGCTTCTTTCTTTCTTCTTATCTTCCTTTCTACCTTTCGTCCTTCCTTTTCTT
>NW_006963283.1:0-842 GCF_000164805.1 Carlito syrichta
AAACCACAGATCCTACCCCCTGTGTCTTAAGAATAAACACTACCCACCTCCCCTTTTACACTACCCTTCTCCTGCTTTCCACAATGAAATAATTGTCCCACTGAAACTATCTAAATATTAACAGTGAATATATATATATGTTTAAGTTGTTAAAGACTTGTCTCTTCCATCAGCAAAGAAGGTACAAGTCTGATTTGTATGAAAGAATGGAAAAAGAGTCTGGCAATGAAAACTGGCCTTGGCAGGTAACTTCTTTGGTAGATATTTCCCATAAGTTCAATAAATTAAATCTGTTGTTCTAAGGTTTTGATTGAAATTTATTTAAATCACAGAAAGGAACTTTAATGAAAAATATTGTTTCATAATACTATATTGAAAAAGACAATAACTCGGGAATTTTTCCCAATGCTTTTCAAGTGTATCAGGTCGAGGTGTCTTAAGGTAAAAAGTAACAAGTACAATCAATAGTCATTACAATATAAATTGGCAAGGCTATTTTGGATATGTTCTTAGGTTCTGAGAAAATGAATGATTAATAACTAGTGAACAAATTCTTTTCCAAATCAGCAAGTTCCAACTCTTTGCCTTTAACAAAATTAAAGAAATACTTAATTCAAGCATCAGTTAATCACCAAAACTACTTCTTGATATGTGATCTGGAAAATTCAAATACTTTTAACATTTTAAAAATCAATTCTTTGTTATTAATAAACTTCTATGTAAAAGCAGACTAAAAATATGACTACAGGAAGGAAAATAAAATTTCTCCCTTAAAAAAGAGTGTCTTGATTTTGTGTATGAGAAGTGTCAGCTCACTATAACTTTTAAAAACTAACCAATTT
>NW_006963284.1:0-579 GCF_000164805.1 Carlito syrichta
TACACAAGAAGCCAAATAAATGAGCTGAGCATAGTGGCACATGACTGTCATTCTGGCATTTGGGCAGCCATGGTGGGAAAATCACTGGAGCCCAGCTGGTGGAGACCACAGTGGCTGAAAGCGGCCCTCTGTGCTCCAACCTGAGTGACAGAGCGTGAATTTGAATCAGAATAATAATAACAACCACCACCACCACAACCACAGGCTAGAGTCAGGGGTTCAGCCTGGCATCCCATCCCATCAGAGGTTGGGGTGAGTGGATGGCCTGAGCCTGCAGTTTTCAGACAAGCCCAGAACACTGTGTGGGAGGATCACCTAAGACTGGCAGATGGAGTCCGTGGTGACCGTGAGCATGCCGCTGTGTTTAAGCTTGGGTAACAGAGTGGGATTCCGACTCCAAATAATAATAATCACCACCACCGCCATCACCGCTACGCCTGCCACCAAGCACGAGGAGTCACCCTCAGGAATGGGAGAGAAAATTCACTTTACCACCTGTCATTCGCAAGAGGTTTCAAAGGTGGCCACCGGGTATGATCATCCCACGCCTTCGTCCACATGTCCCAGAAGGCCTGCCCC
>NW_006963285.1:0-542 GCF_000164805.1 Carlito syrichta
CCTCCTACCACCCTCACTGCAATGAGAATGGGCATGCAAAATAAATGCAGATGCCCACCACTATCTAAAGCTCCCAGAAGGCAGGTTTCCAGAGACTTAGGGAAAAATGAAAACACATCCTGCAGATATGGCTGCATTATTCATGAAGAGGATTTCTGCCCTCTTAAGTCTGCAGGCATGACACAGGCAAGCAGTTTCAATCAATCCTACAAGCATCAGAGCATCCCCAAAAGGCCCATTCCTGCATTCAGTCAATCTCAGGAAGCATGTGCCTGGCAGAGGAACCAGCATAGGCAGGAATGCTACTTTGCACAGCAGGGAGATTACGGAGAGCAGAACTGTGATTTCCACTGTAAGAATCAAAAGCTCAGCAAAGAATTAGATAGAGTTTCCTGTTTTGCCTGATGATCTGGTGTCTGCTTTCTCCCCACCATGTCCCCTGATACTTGCACGTTCTTTCTGCACTCAAAATTACCCATGTCTCCTATCTCACCCAGAGGAAAAAGCCAAAACCATTGCCTCCTGTTCCTTCCAGGACCTCA
>NW_006963286.1:0-457 GCF_000164805.1 Carlito syrichta
ACTGGTCAGCTGAATAAACTAGTTGACTGGTGAGTGAGCCGACTTGTCAGCTGACTTAACAGGTCAGCCAGTGAGTGAGAAAACTGGTCAACTGACTTAACTATTCGGCTGGCAAGTGAGCTGACTGGTCAGCTGAGTTTAGTTGGTTGGCGAGTGAACTGACTTTTCAGAAGACTTAACTAGTTGACAAGCAATTGAGCCTACTGGTGAGCCAACTTAACTAATCAACTGTCAAGTGAGTCAATGGGTGAGCTGCCTTAACTAGTCAGCCAGCGAACTAGCTGACAATTGAGCTGACTTAACAAGTCAGCTGGTGAGCAAGACAAGTAGTTAGCTGACAGATTGGCATGCAAGTGAGCCAACAAGTAATTGACTTGTTGGCAGGTGAGCGAGCTGAATAATTTGCTGACCGGTTGGCAGGAAAGCGAGCCAAATAGTTAGTTGACCTGATGGAAAG
>NW_006963287.1:0-1102 GCF_000164805.1 Carlito syrichta
CTGGTTACAATTGCAGAAATTTTAACATTGGAGCTAAAAATATAGGAGAGGGCTAGTCACTGGGACAACCTTCACAGAAGAGGATCCGTTAGTGAGGCACACATCAAAAATGAGGGCCAATTACTGGGGCACCCATAACAGAGGCCTAATCAATGTGGTACTCATCACAAAGAAGGACCAGTCACTGGAAGAATCATCACAGAAGATGGCCAGACACTGGGACAACAATCTAAGAGGAGGGACAGTAACTGGACACTTATCACAGAGGAGGGACAGTTACTGGGTACCCATAGCAGAAGAGGGCCAGTCAATTGAGCACCCATTACAGATGGGGGCTAATTAAGGAAGCATGCATAATAGACGAGGGCTAGTTACTGAAACACCCACACAAAAGAGGGCTTGTCACAGATGCCCTGATGACAAAAGAGGTCAAGTCACTGGGGTACACATCTCAGAAGAAGGTCAGTTAATGGTGCACCCATCAGAGGAGATGTAGTCATTTTTCACCCATAATAGAGGAGGGCTAGTTACCTGTGCATCCTTTACAAATTCAGGGCAGTCATTGGAGTACCCATTATGGCAGAGAGCCAGTCACTGGAGCACCCATTATGAAGGAGGGCCAATCACTGGGGCAACCATCACATAGGAGTGCCAGTCACTGGTGAACATATTATAAAGGAGGGCCAATTATGGGGCATATATTGCATATGAAGACTAGTCATTGGGGCACATCACAAAGAAACTGTTACTGGGGCACCTATTAAAACAGAAGACCAATCACCATGTCACCTATCACAAAGGAGAGTCAGTCACTTAGGCACCCATCACTTAGGAGGGTTAGTCACTGTGCCACCAAACATAGAGGAGGTACCATCTCTAGGGGAACTCCAGGTGGAGGAGAGCCACTTATTCTGAAGGCACTCATTGTGGAAAAAGCCCAGTCACTGCACTCATCACATAGGAGAGGCTATGCAATGATCACAGAAGACAGTCGGTCACTGAGGCAACCATAAAAGAGAAGGACCAGTCACTGAGAAACTCATAACAGAAGAAAACTAGTTACTGAGGCAAACATTTATATTGGAGTGCAAGTCATTGTGGG
>NW_006963288.1:0-389 GCF_000164805.1 Carlito syrichta
ACCATTTTATTATTGAGTTATGATTCATCAAAATGTTAGTTTAATTTTTTCTAAAAAATCGACTAAACATTTAATTTTATGGATATTAATTTCAATTCCTCTTGTATTTATTTTTAGAAAATTTAGCTAAGATTATAAACTTACTATTTGAGGCATAATGTTTTGTGTAAACATATTCTATAACATTATTTTCCTTTTAAAAATAATTCATTGACTTCTAACATTATATTAGTCTAGTCTTTGGTTTATAGAAACACATCTAAAGTTTCTATTATTGATAATTTTTATGGGTTTTCAGAGATATTTGCAAATCATCATGTTCTACTTTGATTGAAAATGTCTTCTTTAGTTTGCCTTACACCTTTAACATTTTTATTATAATCAATTAG
>NW_006963289.1:0-384 GCF_000164805.1 Carlito syrichta
CAACATTATTAAGAAAACACCAAAAGTTAATGAATATATATGATGGAATACTACATAGCCATAAAGAAGGAAAAAACCACGGACTTCCCAAAAAATTGAATGGAATTCGAGATAATCATTCTTAGAACTCCACCAAGAAACAAAGAACCAAATATCACATGTTCTCACTCATAAGTGGGACCTGAAAATTACTCACAATAACACAAGGGAGGGATCAGTAGTCATGGATACTGCTGGAGGAGTAGGAAACGGGTTTTACATAACACCATAAAACATACTTGATCTTTTTTCTTCTTCTTTTCTTCTCTTTTCTTCTTTTTCTCTTTTTTATTTTTTAAATTTAATTTAATTAATTTATTTTTTAATCAATAATTTTTATTATGA
>NW_006963290.1:0-782 GCF_000164805.1 Carlito syrichta
TCCCGCCCATGACAGCCCCCCGCGCTCCTCCCCACCTCCTCCCCAGACCCCTCCCCACCTCTGGCCGGCTCCACCACTTCCAGTCCCACTCGATCCCCCGAATGCGCCCCTATCTCCGTGGGCCCCCTCTCTTCTCCGGCCACTCCCAGCCTTCAGGCCCCGCCCCCACTAGGGCAGGCGGATGCCACCTGCAGCCAGGAGCATAGACAGTACTGGACCAATCCTCTTTCCCCGCCCGGTGCTGCAGGAAGAGGGAGCTGTGCGGAGGAGGGCAGCTCTGACAAATCACCACCTCCGCCTGAGAAACTTCCTTGCAGCAACCCAGTTCCTGGGTGCTGGGCGGGCGTCGCACATCGCAGCCCTGGAGAACTCTGCCCAGAGCCCCAGCGAGCAGAGACAGAGAAGGAGATGGCCTCATCCTCCTCCTGGGGCCTTCCGGGGAGCGGAGTCTGCCCTCTCCAGTCCCCTACTTAAGGGTCATGCCCTTCTCTGGTCTTGGTTGCTGGAACAGGAGATTTAAAAGGCCTCTGCCGCTTAGTATAGAAAGATCTGTATTTGCGTTTTTAAGTGGAAAAAAAAAACCAAACATGATGCAAAAATAGAATAAAATAGGAAAGTGGGTAGGGATACACATGCCATGCCAGAAACTGAACCCTTATCTACTTGTGAAAGGGACTGGGACTTAGGGCTGGGGTGGGGGGAATTTTTATTTTTCAATCCATGCTATTTCTGAGCTGTTTGATTTCTTTCCTCAGTGTATTTGTGTGGTCTACTCAGGAAAA
>NW_006963291.1:0-443 GCF_000164805.1 Carlito syrichta
CAGTGACTTATCAGCCTCTCATTGGGTACCCCATTGTTATGGTCTAAGAAATTGTTGACTTTTTCCCTTTCCTACCAAAAAATCAAGGGACAGGGAACTGGTAGAAATAAATTTATTTATGAGTTCAAATTCAGGGAGCGTAGTCATACTTGAGGTCTTTCTAAAATAATTATTTTTAGCCTCCAGGCTTTTACAGTTCATTTTTATAAGTCAAGAGATGTTGGTATATATGCTTTAGCCACGTGACCAGTAGTGCATTGTATAGAACTTGAGTTTCAGATGCTTTTATAATAATGACCTTTATCAGCCCAGACTTCCTGGTGTTAGTTATCAGAGGTATCTAGAGATTTTATTAGTGGGCCTAATAGAAGCATTAATCAAGTTTGCTATAGAGTAAAGGTCTACAAGTCCTAAAACATTACACATTACACAAAATTTATACA
>NW_006963292.1:0-351 GCF_000164805.1 Carlito syrichta
AAGTGAGCGAGTTCACCCTTTGGGACGAACCTGCGGAGGGGCGGGTGCCCCAGTGGGACACGCCCCTGCACCAGGCCAATTTCTGTGGTGGGCTCGGTGGGCAACTCTGGCGGCCCTATGCTGGCTTCCGGGTCGAGTGAAGGGAGTGGGCTTCATGAAGGGGCACTGAGAGGGGTGTGAAGACCGGGCACAGGGGCTCATGCCTGTCACCCCAGCATTTTGTGAGGCTAAGCCTGAGCCCTGTATTCAAATCAAGCCTGGGAACCTTGGTGAGACCTCGTCACTAAAAGCAACCAAAAAATGTACTGAGTGTGGTGGTGAATGCTGGTCGTTCTAGCCTATCCGGAGGCT
>NW_006963293.1:0-824 GCF_000164805.1 Carlito syrichta
AGCCAGCTGGTTAGCTAGCTGACTTAGCTAACTGACTTAACTAGTTGGCTAACAAGATAGTTAGCTCACTTAACAAGTTGGTTAATGAGTTAGCTAACTGTTTTAATTAATTGGTTAATGATATTACAGGCTGACTTAACTTATTGGTTAAGGAGTTAGCTAGGTGACTTAACTTGGCTGACAAGTCAGCCGACTAGTTAGCTGGTTTAATACATTGGCTGAGTACTCGACTGACTTGTTTGATGGTATAAAATGTTGGCCGAATAATCAGCTGACTATTTAGCTGTGTTAAGTTGACTGATGAGTGACCCAATAGTTAGCTAGGTTAACTAGTTGGCTGACTAATTTTCTGGCCTAACTAGTCGTCCAAGTAGCTAGGTAACCTAACTAGTTGACTGACTAGTTAGCTGACATAAATTGTCGACTGACAAGTTGGCCCACTAGTCGGCCAATTGTTTAGCTAACTTAACTAGTTGGATGGCTAGTGACCAACTGGTTAGCTGACTTAATTAGTCAGCTGATGAGTGAGCTGTCAGGTTAGCTGACTTAACTAGTCGTCCGGCATGTGAGTCGACTTGTCAGCTGAATTAACTAGTTCACTGGTGAGTGACATGATTGGTCAACTCACTTAACTAGTCCGCCAATAGACAAGTCGACTGGTGAGATGACTTAACTACTCCACCGGTGTGTGAGATGAATGGTCAGCTGAATTTAGCTGGTGGGCAAGTGAATCAACGGTTCAGACTTAACTGGTCAGCCAGTGAATGAACCGACCAGTGAGCCGCCATAACTAGTCTGCCGGTGAGTGAACTGATGAATGAGCT
>NW_006963294.1:0-422 GCF_000164805.1 Carlito syrichta
AAGATCTTAATCTTCAGCTCTGTCCTGTTTAACATTTTTATCAGCATAAGATGGAAATACTAAGAATAAGAACATGCTGATCACACTTTCACCTGATTGAAAACTGGAATAGATTAGTTAATAGCATGGCAGAACTGGGTTTCAGAGTATCTTGACAAGCCCAGGAAATGGACCAGACTTTTGGGGTTTTGATCTTTGTTGTTTTTTTTTTTTTATGAAGCAGTTGTCTCAAAGCAGTAAAAGGAAACAAGACCCAGTAGCAGAACTTACAAAATGTTGTGTTTAGATTCAAGAACTTAAATGTTGTGTCTAGATTCAAGAACTTGAGTTGCTAGAAAGAATGATGTGTCCTTAGTGCAGTGTAACTTCCCCAAAAGCTGATATATGGTACCAACGTATTAATAGACCAACAGTGTCCAGAG
>NW_006963295.1:0-338 GCF_000164805.1 Carlito syrichta
CTCACCTACGTATTCCAACCCACCCTACCAGCCATCTCAACTAATCAACATCACTAAGCAGATGTATGTTGGGTTTGGAGGAGTAATTCGAGTAGCACTTCCTGTTTATATTAGATGCTTTTGATGCATAGGTCATCAAGAGCATAGATTTTGTAATCACAGGGAATGGAATTTGAATTCTGTCCACTGGTCATAAATTGAGTGATTTGGGACAGCTTATTTAATCTTTCTGAGCTTCTTGTAAAATATGATATCTAAACTCAAGTGAGATTTAAACTGAAAGCACTTAGTAAAACACCAGAATATAGTAAATGTTTAATAAATGATAGCAGTGATAA
>NW_006963296.1:0-481 GCF_000164805.1 Carlito syrichta
CTGATGTCAAAAAGGTTGGAGACCAATGTTCTAAGCCATATGTTTCCCTATACTAAACATAGCTGTCTCAGAAACATTGCAATTTTAAAGAATTTTAATGAATAAGATATAACTATACACAACTTGAATATAGCAGCATACATATATCCAAATTAGGAGTGCCTTTGAAATATATCACTCTTTTGGGTTGTTGAGTCAGGGTCTCACTCTGTCACCCAGGCTGGAGTACAATGGCAGGATCACAGCTCAACGCAGGCCCAACTTCTGCCACAACTAGCCAATTTGTTTATTTTTCTGTAGAGATGAGGTCTTGCTATGTGGCCCAGGTTGCACTCAAACTCCTGGGCTCAAGCAACCTTCCCAACTTAGCTTCCCAAAGTGCTGAGAATACAGGTGTGAGCCACCACGCTGGGTTGTCATCTCTCTGGGGGCTGTGCAATGATTGCTGTGACATTATTACTGCTCTACACATTTCCAAGGC
>NW_006963297.1:0-970 GCF_000164805.1 Carlito syrichta
GAGGCCTGGTAACTGGCAGGAGGTCTAGTCAATGGGACATTCATAACAGGGACCAGTCACTGTGGCACCACAAACAAAAAAAGGAGGACCTGTAGCAGGGGCACAGCCAACAAAGAAGGCTACATGTTGAGGCACCATTCAAAGAGGAAATTCGGCTCTAGGGCACCCATTGTAGGGTGAACCAATCACTATGTAACCTGTCACAGTAGATGACCTGTGACTAGGCCAACCATTTTGGAGGACAACCAGTCACTTGGTGAGATTTTCCTTGATTTGTGGATGATAGGTGGCAGATGGAATGAAACCACTTTTTCAGTGTTTGCAGTATAACCTAACGAATGTAAAACCACACTTTAAAAAAAAATTCATTTATATATTTATCGATTGGTGTATTTGGAAGGTAGTACAACACTTATCCAAAAAAAGGGGCTTGCCAAATTTCCTTTAAAATAAACTGATAGAAAACCTAATATGTTCCTGGTGATAATTAAATAGAAAACACAAACGTGCGTTTTGGAAGTATTTTGGCGAAATACATAAAAGAATGTGGTGTGCCAGGCTTGGTGGCTCAGCCTGTAATCCTGCGCCTTTGGGAGGTTGAGGTGAGTGGATTACCTGAGCCGCAGATTTGAGACCCGCCTGGGCAGGCGAGACCTCATCTGTACAATAAATCAAAAAATCAGCTGGGCATGGTAGTGCATGCCTGTAATTCCGGCTACTTGGAAGGCTGAGGCGGAAGGATCACCGGAGCCCAGCAGGTTGAGGCTGCATTGGCCAGGAGTGGCCACTGCACTACAGTCTGGGTGACAGAGTGAGACTCCAACTCAAAAAAAAAAAAAAAGAATGTGGTGTGATTATTTGTGTCAATTCAGGAAATAAAGAGTGGTTGGGCCTCCAGCAAAGTATAAAACCTGCTCTGTATTTCTCTTTCCAGAAAAGTGCTTTGCTGGGACAATAGAGATCATTGGGA
>NW_006963298.1:0-857 GCF_000164805.1 Carlito syrichta
CCCTTGTGCATGTCCTCAGCCTTTTCCCAGCACCATTTACTGAATATGTTCTCCATTACCATTGAATCTTGAGTGATTTTTTAAAGATGAATTGGTTGAGAATTTGAGGATTTCATTCTCTGTCCTGATCCATTGTCCTATGGACCTATTCTTGTACCAATACCAGACTGTGTTTATTACTGTAAATATATAGTAAAGTTTGAAGTCTGGAACAGTGATAGCTCCTGCTTTGTTTCTTTTGATAAGATTCTTTTGGCTATTCTTGATAGTTTATGGTTTCATATGAATTGTTTTGTTTTTATTTTTAGTTGAAGTCCCACTTTGTCACCCAGACCTGAGTGCAGTGACCTCTCCCGGCCACCTCAACCTCAACCTGCTGTGCTCCAGCGATCCTTCTGGCTCAGGCTCCCAAGTAACCTGATTTACAGTCATGTGCTACCACGCCCTTGTTATTTTTTGATTTATTGTTGAGCTGAGGTCTCGATGTTCAGGCGGGTATTGAACCCGCGGGTTCAAGCAATTCACCCACCTCAGCCTCCCAAAGACTCAGGATTACAGGCTGAGCCACCGAGCCCGGCTCATATGCATACTTTATTGTATTTTCCAGGTCTGAGAAGAATTATGTTCACTTAATGATTATTTCATTGACTCTGTAGATTGCTAAAAGCTTAATTTTTACATTAAAGAGGTAAGCAAAGTCAGGGAAACAAGCATGTCAAGTTGTCATTTATGACATCAGCCTCAGAACTTTGACATCATAACGGGAGAGACCTTGACTACTGAACAATTCTTAGGCTTCAAGGGCTTGTGTACAGTGCTCTGTCAAATGCGGTAGACATGGTGGATTTCATTCCTAA
>NW_006963299.1:0-783 GCF_000164805.1 Carlito syrichta
GGTGAGGGGAGGCCTCGGCAGGAGGGTGGCCTCTGGCCCAGAGTTCAAGACCAGGCAGGAAGACCAGGATGTTGACCAAATTGAAAGCCTATGATTGCAGCAGTTTGGGAGGCCAAGTCCGAGTGGATGTCCTGAATTGGGAGGTTTGAGAGCAGCTTGGGCAATCTAGTGGGGAAAGAAAAGAAAGAAAGAAAGAAAAAGAAAGGAAGGAAGGAAGGAAAAAGGAAAGAAAGGAAGGAAGGAAGGAAGGAAGGAAGGAAGGAAGGAAGGAAGGAAAGAAAAAAAGAAAGAAATTTATTCTCCTGCAAGACTTCTGCCCTCAGTCCTTCCTCCCTGCCAACCCCACATGTTAGGGTACCCCAAGCATGGCAACTTTCAGCCCCAACCTCCCCAATGGCTGCTCTCACTTTGGTACAGGAGTTCCCAGGCTCCCTGGCCTGGTTCTTGCCAGCTCTCACTCCGAGGTGAGAATCATACCTCAGGCAGGCTGACCCTGTGACTCAGCGATGAGGACCTTCTGCCAAGATATTCCAGGGACACATCTCTCACCCAGGGAAATTTCTTCCCCCCATTCCCATTTTCCCTGGCTCTAAAGTCAGTAGCCCTGGGAACACATCACGTGAAGTTGAGAATCTGTGTACAATTCTGATGTTTATGGAGACAGGGTCTGGCTCTCAGACCCTGGCTGGGGCCAAGGGACACACCCTCGTACACCGCCAGGCTCGAAATCATGGGCTCTGGCGATTCTCCCCGCCTCAGCCTCCATAGTGTTTGGCACAATGG
>NW_006963300.1:0-717 GCF_000164805.1 Carlito syrichta
GATTCCAGGACACAAGTAATCCTCTCGGATTTTTCTATGTTAGCCCTGACTTCTGTGTTACCTTGTATTGCAGAATCTTCAGTGTCTCCACTGTTCTGAATTAGGACTTTGAGTTTAGGTGTTAAATTTTTAGGAGGCATTTTGGGGAGGGAATCAGGAATCTTAGAATCCACGTCCCCAGGCATATTCTTGTCATCTTTCTATGTGTATACAGGTGTCTGGACTTCCAGGTCAACAGGAAAAATCTCGTCATTTTTCTTAGAACGAAATAGGAGTCTGGGTCAGTGTGTCCCTTGAAAGTTTCAACACGTGTTACTAAAGAGGAACCAAGAAACTCGGTTTCCATGTAACTTACAAGCAAATGGCGAATTGCTAACTTATCCCTGACTTAAGACAATGCTCATAATTAGGAATCGACAGGGAAGTTAGCTAAAAGGTAATCTGAAATCTGGGAGACCTGTTCCCCATATTTTTCAGAGCAACGTCCTATATGCATACCACAAATCAGGCATTGCCGATCCCAGGATCGTGTTGCACCTCCTGATAGTTGTAACTGAGAATCCGGCCTACAGGTCCGTTTTTTTCACAGGGTCCTGAAAGGCCAGGTTCCACAATCAAAGGATCATCTTGCCATGTGTTAATGTGACCACTGGATTCCGTTATACCTCATATCCAGAAACTACTGCTGGACATTCGTTTTGGTATTCGAATATGGGA
>NW_006963301.1:0-6167 GCF_000164805.1 Carlito syrichta
AGGTAAGGTAGACAAGTGGGACCTCATTAAACCGATAAGCTTCTGCAAAGCCAAAGAAACCATCAAGAGAGAAGGGAGACAGCCCACAGACTGGGAAAAAGTATTTGCCAACTCTAGGTCCAACAAAGGTTTGACATCTTGGATCTACAAGGAACTCAAACATGCTGAAAAGAAAAAAAACAAACAACTCCATTATAAAGTCGGCAAAAGATATGAACAAACACTTCTTAAAGGAAGACATCTGAGCAGCCAACAGACACATGAAGAAATGTTCAACCTCACTAATCATCAAGGAGATGCAAATCAAAACCACACTAAGATACCACCTAACTCCAGTCAAAATGGCAATTATCAATAACTCAAAAAAAAAAAAGTTGCTGGAGAGGGTGGGGTGAAAAGGGAATACTCCTACACTGTTGGTGGAGTGCAAACTAGTGCAACCTCTATGGAAAACAGTGTGGTGATTCCTAAAAGCTCTAAATATCGACCTCCCATATGACCCCGCAATCCCCCTACTGATTATATACACTGAAGAACTCAAATCTCTCTATAAAAAAGATACCTGCACATGTATGTTTATTGCAGCATTGTTCACAATAGCAAGAGCCTGGAATCAACCATACTGTCCATCAAAAGAGGACTAGATTTTAAAAAGTAGTACATATACACAATGGAATACTACGCAGCCATAAAAAAGAACAGAAACATGAACTTCGCAGCAACCTGGATGGAACTAAAGTTAATAATACTGAGTGACCTCTCACAGAAACAAAGATTTGAGTATCATATTTCACTCATATAGCGGACCTTGACATCCATGTAATAGTATAAGAAAAGAACTGACAGTGGTGGGAAACTATGGGGGGAAGGGGAAGGGAGGTGGGATTAATGGTAGTCAATATCTGTCTGGGGACGGGGAGACATCCGTTATCAACAAGGGTGCCTGAACGAAACATATTTGTATACCTAACCCTTAACTGTACCCCACAATATCAAAATAAAAAATATTGATTAAAAAAAGTCTAGGAAAAATATTCCTTAAATGTAGCATTTCAACACATTGAAATACATTTCTTCTTAAATAAATTTCTCTCAGTTGCATTATCAAAAAAAAAAAGAAAGAAAGAAAACAAGGAGGTGTATCCTGCCCAGTTCCTCCATGAACTGCCAAGGACTTCACCGTGGGGCAGCCCCGGGGTTTTCATTAGGGCCCTACATGGGGGAAGGGGTTAGGTCCTCTGACATCAACATCGGGACACCCACGACTGCTGTGAAGCGGACTAAAGTCTCAGAGATCCCTGAATCCAGGAGTGGGCACACGGGGAGGTGGTGAATGAGGCCACAGGACTCAGGTGCCTGCTACACCCTGAGCCCCAAGCCTCACCCACAACCTCACCCACCCTCACAACACTACTCCTCCAAAGAGCCCACCAGGGCCACTGACGCTGCCAGAGCCAGTGTCCACAAGCAGGGCGCCACCAGGGCTCTCTGTCCTGGGCAAGAGCCTAGGCAGCCTCCCCTGAGGCAGAGAAACACCAGTCTTCAGAACCACCCTCTTTCTGGAGCCAGAGCCAACTCCTCCCGAATCACTGCTGCTCGGGCCTCCCAGGAAGACTGCCCCAAAGCAGCTGACCAGCCAAAGCCCCCAACACACTGTGCTTTCTGGTATCCCCAGTCCAAACCACAGAGTGCGCCCCAGGCCATCCGGAAGCCAGGCAGGGGGTGGGTGGGGGCACAGAACATGCAGAAAGCCCACCCCAGCAGCACCCAAGCCTCCCTGGCCTCTCACCCCCCACAGAGAAGCGCCTGCGCTTCCCCAGGGAGAGGCAGCCCAAGGTTCTGGCACCAACTCGTGCAGGCAAACGCGAACCCAGTCAAGGGCTGTGAGCTCGCGGGGATGCTAGGGCTGCCGGACAGCACCGCCCCATGCCCATGGCTCCAGCCTTGCTCCACCCTGGATCTGGAGTTGCCCCAGGTGATTCTGGGTGAGGCAGGCCAGACGGCCAGGGCGCCTGGGTGACAAAGGCTCAGCGACCCCGGCTGGACACCGTGCAGGGTTCACTCTGGGGGCCCCGCCCACGATGGACCCTTGCCCTCTCCAGGGCAGGACCTGCGCCTGCCCTGCCTCTTCCCAACCAGCCCCGGGTTCTCCGGGTCTGGAGTTCCGGCCTTGCTGCCTAGGGCCCCATGTCCACACCTGGGACCCCCTCACACGCGGCGAGACCGGCCCGCACCAGAGCTCGGGGTAGCCGGAGTCCGTGTCCTGCTGTCAGTGGAGAGCTGGGTGGTGAGGGCCCTGGGCAGCGCCCTGGAAGCCACCTCCGGGAGAGCTAAATCCCCGCCTAGATCGAGCTCCGAGTCGGGCCGACCCCACTGGAGTGTCGGGGAAGACCCTAGGAATGCCTAGCAGGCGGGGCGCTCCCTATGGCCTCGCACCCTTCGCACCCCCACCGGTCTCCCTGCAAGCCCTGAGAAGTTCCCGCGCCGCCCGGCTCACCTATTGCCGTGGCGCGAGCTCCAAGAAGGCGCGGAGCGGGGGTGGGCCGGGTTCACGCTAGTCTGGGCGGCGGGCTCAGCTGTCGGCGTCCTGGCGGCTCAGCCCGCCACGTGGCGCTCCAGCTCCTTGAGGCGCCGCCGCTGCGCGACACCAGCTCCGACTCGGCTCCTGCAGGTACTTGGCCACCCTGCTGGGGGCTGGGCGGCGCGGGCGAAGGCCCCCGCCCGTGGCGGAAGGGGTATCTCAGGTGAGCACGCCACCCAGCCAGGGTTGCGGGGGAAGGCGCGGTGCTAGTACGGCCACGCCTCTGCTTCCGCTTCCGGGCGCCGCCCCGCCCGCGCCGCAGCCGCTCTCCTCCCCACCTTCCTGCTGGGCGGCGGGGTTCGGAGCTGCGGTGTGTTGACTGGGGCGCTTGGAGGGCGGAGCCTGAGCGCAGCGGGAGTAGCGGAAAGCGCTGGAAGAGAGGGAGGGAGGGGAAGGGGGAGGGCGCCGCCTGCCGGGACCGCTTCCCGCCCCCGAGAAGATGCGTCCTGGTCCTGCCAGCTGACTGTAAGTATAAGCATTGGCACTTAAAATTTCCATTTCTCAAATCGGTTTCCAAAGCCCACCACAAAAATCAACAATATGGACACTTCCTCAAGAACTGAATACAAAATGAGTGCATGTAAAACTGGTGAGAGGTAAATAAGGTTGGTGGGTTTCATCAGTATCAATTTCTTAGTTGTGACATTGTGCTATAGTTATATAAAATATTACCACAGAACAGCACATAGGATTTTTTGTAGTATATCTTACACATGTATATAAATCTACAGTCTCAAAAAAAAAAAAGATACTGTTCAAGTTCAAGGGAGGAAGAGGTCAGTTTTATCTGAGAGACTGGGTGAGAGTAATGGAAAAAGTTACTTGAGTTAGCCTTAGAAGTTGAATATGACCTTTACTGGTGACAATTGCCTCTGAAAAATATTCCAGGTGACAAGAAGAGAATAGGCCAAAGCATTGCATTTGTAATAGTCATTCATTGTTTTAATAATTATTTATTGAGAATTACTAGATGCCAGGCATTTTGTGCAGGATATTGAGAATAAATCTAAGTAGAAATATATATTCATGGAAATTGTATACTGCTGGAGTGCATATTCATGGAAGTTGCATACTTTTCACTAGCATAATCAAGTATTATGCAAATATGTGTAAAATCGTTGCCCTATTATGAAGAACAATCTGGAAGGGAGCAATTTTCTAAGGGATCCAATTATTTAGTTATGTAGTAATATTCAAGGTCAGAGGAACTGGTATTTAATTTTAATAAAACAAATGACATGTGGGATAAAAATAAAGTTAAATGCCAGAAGTTTCTGTTACTGGCACAGCATTGAGCAGGGAATAATATGCCTACTGCTTAAACTTAGGTAGAGAGAGAAAAAAATTAGGCAAACAAGATAATGACTGAATGTGGTAAGTCTTTGCTAGGAAAATGAAACTGGATGATTTGCTAGAGTGACAGTAGCACTGGGGTGGACCCAGTAAAACATTAGAGCAGTTAGTCAAAGCCTCTTAGACCAAGCTACATTTTCACTGAAACTTGGATTTAAAAAAAAAAAAAATGTTGCCAGGCATTGGAAACAGGATTTGGAAGACATTCTAGCAGAATTAAAGCAAAAGCAAAGAACTCAAGTAGAAGACACCTGAGCATATTAGAAGAACAGAAAGGAGGCTTATGTCTTAGTGAGAAAGTGCCAGCGTGTTACAAGGTGAAGTCAGAAGGGAGAATGGTGAAATGTGCAGAGCATTTTCAACCAAGATAAGAGTTTGATGTTCTAATTTAAGCAGGGAGTAATTAGCATAGTAGTAAATTATATAATGCTTTATATTTTTAAAATTTTATTCATTTTTTAAAGAGTTGTGGGGCGCATATGAGGATTCATTACATAAGTAAATTGAGTGCAGGAGAAGGCTGGGCTTCTAGCTGGCCCTCTCTTCCCCTGATAAGGGACCTGGTACCCAGCATGTTGCTGAGTACCCATTCATCCCCTTTCCTCTCTCCCTCCTTTAGCAGTGTCCAGTGTCTGTTGGCCTTACTTTTGTGCTCACGTGACCAGTGATTGGGGCCAGGGTATGAGTAAGAACATGTAGTATTTAGTTCTTTGCTTCTGTGATAGTTCCTTAGTATGATGGTCTCCAGCTTTATCCATGTTGCTCCTTTGTCTTTTAAAATCACCTTGTTCTTCTTAAGAAAAATGGATTGGAGGGGGCGAGAACAAAAAGGGGGAGACATATTGAAGAGTCTAAAACAGTATCCAAATGAGAGAAGATTTTTTAGATTAGGGTAGTGACAACAATGATAGAGATAAATGGAAAATTTGAGATATAGTTGAAGATAGAATTAACAGGATTTGTTGATGGGCTGTGGACTATATTCAGATGTCAAAGAAAAGGGAGGAATCAAAGATATTCTTAGGATGTTGGCTAGGTGCAATGGCTCGCTCCTGTAATACCAGCATTTTGGGGGGCCAAGATAGGAAAATTACCTGAGGCTAGTAGTTCAGGATCAGCCTGGGCAACATAGCAAGACCCTGTATCCACAAAAAATAAAAAAAAAACTAGTCAGGGGTGTTGTTGTGTGTGCTACACCAGAGGCTGAAGAGAGAGGATCACTTCAACCTAAGGGTTTAAGGTTTCTGCAAGTCATAATTATACCACTGCACTCCAGCCTGCCCAGGAGTGAGACCCTAACTCAAGAAGAAAAAAAGATATTCTAAGCCAACAAACACATGAAAAAAGTGCTCAGCCTCACTAATTATCAAACAAATTCAAATCAAAACCACACTGAGATACCACCTAACCCCAGTAAGAATGGCAATCACTAATAAAACAAACAACAGATGCTGGCAAGGACATAGAGAAAAGGAATGCTTCTGCACTGTTGATGGGAATGCAAACTAGTGCAACCTCTTTAGAAAACAGTGTGGTGATTTCTAAAATAATTAGACATTTACCTTCATTGACCCAGCAATCCCCTTACTCTGGGAGTATACCTGAAGGAACACAAATCAGTCTATAAAAACAATACCTGTGCACACTGTTTACTTCAACACTATTCACAATAACAAAAACATGGAACCAACCGTGCTGCCCATTGAAACTGAACTGGATAAAAAATGTGATACATATACACAATGGAATATTATGCACCCATAAAGAAGGACAGACATATGGACTTCACAGTAATTTGGATGGATTTAGAGTCTATCATACTCGGTAATCTATCACAGAAACAAAGGACAGAGTACCACCAGAGTGGGGGTGGGGAGACACAACATCAATAAGGGTACCTGATCTCAAACCAGGCAAAGTGGGAACCAAAGGAAGGCCCAAACTTTACCTGTATCATGTCCACTTGTATACCTAATCCTGAATTGTACTCCACTTCTTTAAAATAAAATTTAAAAATAAAAAAAGAAGAATTTCAACTAGACAAAAAAAATGGAGTACTTTTTTCTACTATGAAAGAGAAAACTGGTGGGACCTTCTTTGGTAAGTTTAATTCCAGATACTCAAATATTAAAATTGAAGAGACAATTGGATACTTTAGACTGGAAGTCAGAGATATGAGAGCTGTGTTTGGTAGTCATCCTCATATCTATCAGTAATACATCTGCTTCATGTA
>NW_006963302.1:0-652 GCF_000164805.1 Carlito syrichta
CGTAAGGCCAGATTCCACAATCCAAGGATCATCTTGTCATTTGTTAGTGTGACCACTGGTTTCGGGTATAACTCATAGTCCAGAAACTACTGCTGGACATTCATTTTGGTATTCAGAATATTGGATTAGGGGTTCCCACATATTTAGGATTTATTCTTAAGGGGGAACAGCAATCTTGGATTACAGGTCCCTGGGAAACTTCAGTCCCTATGAGTATTGGTATGTAAGAGTTTGGCCTTCCACGTCACCAGAAAACGTCCGGGTATCTTCCTGATAATAAAAAAAGGAATCTGGGTTATGGGAGGCCTCAATCCATGAATTCTACAGTTCTCCATTATAAGGGCTTATCTGGAATCTGGGCTTCTAGTTCTCCAAATACGTCAGAACAACTTGCCACTTGGAAATGACAAGTGTCATTATAGATTCCCAGCAGCCTTCTGGTCCTCAAGATGGTTATGACCAACAACCAGTCTTTGCAATTCAGATGGGTTCCTCAGGACAACTAGACCAGATTCCAGGACTGAAAGAATCATCTAGCAATATTTGTGTGCGACTCTTGTCTTAAGATGTACCCTGTAATCTTAAACTTCCTTTGTGCATCTATTTCATATGACCTGTGTGTTTTGAGGTTGCTAAGCATGTAGTACTTATT
>NW_006963303.1:0-16031 GCF_000164805.1 Carlito syrichta
CACTCTGTATTTTCTGCTTGTTAATTTTGATGAAATATTACAGATGTGCAATCCTTAGAGAAAATTTCCCTTTATATATTTGAAGGAAATATAAAATCACATTCCATTTATGTTTTAACCCAATTTATATTTTTAAAAGAATATTTCCATTGAATCCCCTAGTATTTTCTCTACCTAAGACATAATGCTGTAGTCTGCAACAATTGCCCAATTATTCTGAAACTTTTAATCAACAAGCATTTACAATGAGACACAGAAAAAAGAAAATTTGGAGGCCAATATATATAATCCAAAATAACATGGAGATGTACAAAGTAGTAAGTATTTGGCTCTGCATTAGTATAAAAATTTAGATAATTGAAAATTCTGGAAAAGTGATTACGATCTTAGTAAAAGCAATGTTCAAATCCTGTAGGAAAAACTGCTCAAAGCCTGTTACACAATACTCAAAAAATCCAAAAGTTATTAAACAAAGAAAGTGCTAAAATGTTATTTGGTTGTGCTACATGGAAGCCTCAACAGTAGTCTGTGACCATAATAATAAAACACTACCTCTTGGATAACCCCCATAGGCCCTTTCCCAGTTTGGGAATTTCTCGGTCTTCTCAATAAACACTGCTCTAAAAAAAAAAGACTACCTCGTTTAGAGAATTCTTGTTTGATCAATTATCCCTGGAGAAATGTTTGGATAGGTGTGAACACATGGTTGCCTTCACTTCTTGGGAATGAAATCCACCATGTCTATTGCATTTGGCAGAACACTGTGCACAAGTGCTTGAAGGCTAAGGATTGTTCAGGAGTCAAGGTCCCTCCCATTATGATGTCAAAGTTCTGAGGCTGATGTCATCAATGACAATTTGACATGCTTGTTTCTGTGACTTTACTAACCTTTTTTAATGTAAAAATTAGCCTTTTATTCAATCTACAGATTCAATGAAATAACCATTAAGTTAACATCATTCTTCTCAGACCTGGAAATTGCAATACAGAATTCATAAGAAACCATAAACAATTTCGAATAGGTAAATGAATCTTGTTAAAAGAAACAAAGCAGTAGCTATTGCTGTTCCACACTATAAACTTTACTATATGTTTACAGTAATCAACACAGCCTAGTATTCGGTACAGGAATAGGTCCATAGGCCAATGGATCACGACAGAGAATGAAATCCTCAAAATCTAAACCAACTCATCTTTGTAAAAACCTCCATGAAAAACCGGTTAATGGAGAACATATTCAGTAAATGGTGCTGGGAAAAGACTGACAAACTGCACAAGATTGAAACAGGACCCATATCTATCACCATACAGATTAACTCTAAATGGATCACAGACCTAAACGTAAAACACCAAATTAGTGTAATCTTACAAAACGCAAGAGACACCATTAGGGAAACTGGAACCGGAAACTAATTCCTCTTCAGAGCCCTAAATACCCATGCCTTAAGGAGTAAGTTAGATAAGTGAGACCTCATCAAATTAATATAGTTCTGCAAAACAAAAGAAACAATCAGAAGATCAGGGATACAGCTAAAAGAATGGGGAAAATGATTCTCCACCTATTTATCTGTAAAAAGGCATGACATCTAGGATTTACAAGAAGCTCTAACACAGAAAAATCAGACAAAATTTCCCTTTGAAAAGTGTGCAAAATACATGATTGGACACTTTTCATAAGAAAAGATACGGGCAGCCAGCAGACACAAGAAAATTGCTCAGCCTCATTCATCATCAAAGAAATGCAAATGAATCCACTTTGAAATACCACATACTCCCTGTAAGACTGGCCATCATTGAAAAAACAAACAATAACCGAGTCTGGTAAGGATTTGGGAAAAAATGAATACTTCTACACTGCAAGTGGACAGAAAAGTAGAGCAATATGTTTGAAAAAGTGCGTGGTGGTTTCTAAAGCGACAAGATATTGACCTACCATGTGACTCAGTAATTCCCCTGTAGAAAATATACCTAGAGGAACTCAAGTCATCTTTCTGAAAATATATCTGCACACGTATGTTTCTTGCAGCTCTCATCACAATTGAAAAAACATGGTACCTACACTGTTGCCCATCAAACAGGAATGGATAAAAGAAATATGGTATATAGACAGCGGAATATTATGCAGCCATAAAAAAGGACACATAAAAAGTTTATTGCGGAACGTTTAATGGATATGTGGTAGGTCATTTTCAGGGATATATCACAGAATCAAAGAACTGAGTTCCATATGTTCTCACTCATGACCAGAACTTGATCACTTATAGTGCTGTAACAAAGTGATTGTCCGTCATGGAAAACTGTTTAGGGGGAGGATTGAGCTTGGCAATGGAGGCATACTGCTAAGGAAGTGAGCGCCATACCTCAACAACCAGGGACCCTGCATAATCAATGAACGTGTATCTAACTCTGAATTTAACCCCACATTTTTTAAATAATTAAAATAGATAATTAAATAAATAAATAAAGGAAGGCTTTAATACATGCAATTGACTTTATTTGTTTATTCTATTTTTTTACTTTAAAAATTGTTACAATTCAGTGTTGTGCCTAGAAATGTTCATTATGCAGGTATTGATTTTTAAGAAGTGTAAAATACTCCAAAGACAATTCCTTTTCCTTTTAATATGTTAGAATACATGGTATAATTCTGCCTTCAAAATTGACAACTACATTGTTTCTCACATAAATTCTGAATGTTTTATTCTGCCTAAATTGCAACTTGTTGAGATTCCAGATCTATATCATTCTTAGATAACTGAACTTTGAGATTCAGTGTACCTAAGTGCTATTCGGAAGGCAGAATGCATAATAAATCTTAAAATTTTAGAAAATAAAACAGTATCTTAATTTAATACAGCTTTTTCCATTCTGAAAATGTGTGTACATTTTCTTGCTGCACTCTGTATTTTCTGCTTGTTAATTTTGATTAAATGTTACAGATGTGCAATCCTTAGAGAAAAGTTCTCCTTATATATTTGAAGGAAATATAAAATCACATTCCCTTTATATTTTAACCCAATTTATATTGTTAAAAGAGTATTTCCATTGAATTGCCTTGTATTTTTCTCTACCTAAGACATAGTGCTGTACTGTGCAACAAATTATCCAATTAATCTGATGCTTTTAATCACCAAGCATTTAAAATCAGTCACACAGAAAAAACAGAATATGGGGTCCAATATACATGAACCAAAATAACATGGATATTTACAAAGTAGTAAGTATTTGTGCTCCTCATTAGTATAAAAATATAGGTAATTGAAACTTCTGGATAATTGATGATGATCTTAACTAAAGCGATGTTCAAATCCTGTTAAGAAAACGGCTCAAAGCCTGTTACATAATACTGAAAACATCCAAAAGTTTCTAAACTAAAGAAAGTTCTAAAATAATATGTGGTTGTGCTATAACCAAGCTCCAACAGGATTCGGTAACCATAATAATAAAAGAGTACCTCATGGGAAACACTCTCAGGTCCCTGCCCAGTTTGGGAGTTTCTCTGTCCTCTCAATAAATACTGAATTACAAAAAAAAATAAAGACTCCCTTGTTTAGTGAATTGTTGAATGGTCACTTATCCCTGAAGAAGTTTTTGGATAGATGTGAACACATGGTTTTCCTCACTTCTTGGGAATGAAATCCACCAAGTCAGAGGCATTTGTCAAAGCCCTTGAAGCCTAATGATTGTTCAGTAAAGTCCCCTCCAATTATGATGTCAAAGTTCTGAGGCTGATGTCATAAATGACAATTTGACATGCTTTTTTCCCTGACTTGGTTTGCATCTTTAATGTAAAAATAAGCCTTTTAGGCAATCTACAGATTCAATGAAATAACCATTAAGTTAACATCGTTCTTCTCAGACCTGGAAATTACAATAAAGAATTCATATGAACCCAGGCTCTGCAGCTCAGTCTGTAATCCCACACCTTTGGGAGACTGAGGTAAATGGATTGCCTGAGCCAGTGACTTTGAGACCTGGCTGGGCAGCAAGACCTCATCTCTACAATAAATCAAAAATTGGCTGGGCGTGGTATCACATGCCTGTAAATCAGGCTAATTGGAAGGCTGAGGCTGAAGGATCACCATAGCCCAGCAGGTCAAGACTGCGGTGACCAGGAGCAGCCACTGCACTCCTGTCTGGGGGACAGAGTGAGATTCCAACTCAAAAAAAAGAATTCATATGAAAACATAAAAAATCAAGAATAGCCAAAAGAATCTTATCAAAAGAAACAAAGCAGGAGTTATCACTGTTCCAGACTTCAAACTTTCCTATTTGTTTACAATAATCTACAAAGCCTTGTATTGGTACAAGAATAGGTCCATTGGCCAGTGTATCAGGACAGAGAATGAAATCCTCAAATTCTCAACCAACTCATCTTTGAGAAAACCTCCAAGGTCCACTTGGTAATGGAAAACATATTCAGTAAATGGTACTGTGAAAAGTTTGACAACATGCATGTAGTTTAAACAGGACCCCTAAATATCAACGTAATATTAACTCTAAATGAATCAAAGACCTTAAAGTAAAACATGAAATTATAATAATCTTAGAAAACACAGGAGACACCATTATGGAAACTGGAACTGGAAACTAATTCCTCTTCAGAACCCTAAATACTCATGCCGTAAGAAGTAAGTTAGACTAGTGGGATCTCATCTAATTAATATACTTCTGCAAAACAAAAGAAACCATCAGAAGAGCAGGGATACAGCCAACAGAATGGGAAAAACGATTCTCCAACAATATATCTGAAAAAGCATAACATCTAGGATGTATAAGAAACTCAAACACTCAGAAAATCAGACAAACATTCCCTTTGAAAAGTGTGCAGAATACGTGATTGGACACTTTTCATAAGAGGAGATATGGGCAGCCAGCAGACACACGAAAATTGCTCAGCCTCACTCATCATCAAAGAAATGCAAATGAGACCACTTAGAAAAACCACACACCCATTGTATGACTGGTCATCATTAATAAAACAAGCAATAATAGAGGCTGGTAATGATTTGGGAAAAAATAAATGCTTCTACACTGCATGTGGACTGAAAAGTAGAGCAACATCTTTGGAAAAGTGTGTGGTGGTTTCTAAAGGGACAAGATATTGACCTACCATGTGACTCAGTAATTCCACTGTAGAGAATATACCTGGAGGAACTCAAATCATTTTACCAAAAAGACACCTGCACAAGTATGTTTCTTACAACTCCCCTCCCACATCTGACTTTGTGTATAAAAGGGCTGTTGTAACTCCCAATGACACACACATGGCTTATGCACTATACCGGAGTCCAATCTCTCTCTCTCTCTCTCTCTCTCTCTCTCTCTCTCTCTCTCTTTCTCTCATCTTCCCCAATCGCCATCGCCATCTCCACCTTTGGGATACCCTGAACCTGGCTGGAGCTGGTCTCCAGCAATTTATCACAGAAACAAAGAACAGAGTTCCATATGTTCTCACTCATGAGCTGAACTGGATCACTTATAGTGCTATAAGAAAGTGATTGGCATTCGTGGAATACTGTTTAGGGAGAGGGGTGAGATTGTCAGTGGAGGGATACTGCTAAGGAAGTGAGGGGCATACCTCATCAACCATGGACCCTGCATAATCAATGTTTGTATACCTAATTCTGAATTGTACTCCGCATTTTTTAAAAAATTAAAATAAATAAATGAATAAACAAATAAATAAATGAAAGCTGAAAAACATGCAACTGGCTTTAATTGTTTATTCTATTTTTTTTTACTATAAAAATGTTTACAATTCAGGGTTGGGTCTAGAAATGTTCATTATGCAGGGACTGATTTTTTAAGAATTGTATAATACTCCAATGATAACACCTTTTCCTTTTAGTACATTAAAATACATGTTATAATTCTGGCTTCATAATTGACAACTATAGTGTTTCTCACATAAATTCTGAATGTTTCATTCTGCCGATATTGAAATTTGTTGAGATTCGAGATCTACATGATTCTTAGATAACTGAACCTTGAGATACAGTGAAACTAACTGCTATTCAGAAGGCAGAATGCATAATAAATCTTAAAAATTTTAGAAAATAAAACAGTATCATAATTTAATACAGCTTTTTCCTATTCTGAAAATTTGTGTACATTTACTTGGTGCACTTTGTATTTTCTGCTTGTTAATTTTCATTAAATGTTACAGATGTGCAATACTTAGAGAAATGTTTCCCTTATGTATTTGAAGGAAATATAAAATCTTGTTCCATTTATATTTTAGCACAATTTATATATTTAAAAGTGTATTTCCAGTGAATCCCATAGTATTTTCTCTACCTAAGACATAATGCTGTACTCTGCAACAAAGTATCTAATTAATCTGATATTTTTAATCACCAAGCATTTAAAATCAGGCACATACAAAAAGACAAAATTTGTGGTCAAATATACATAAACCAAAATAACATGGAGATTTAAACAGTAGTAAGTATTTGGGCTCCTCATTAGGAAAAAATTTAGATAATTGAAAATTCTGGAAATTTGATGATGATCTTAGCTAAAGCGATGGTCAAAGCATGTTTGAAAAATGGCTCAAAGGCTGACACATAATGCTAAAAACATCCAAAGATTTCTATACAAAAGAAAGTGTTAAAATAGTATGTGGTTGGGCTATAACTAAGCTTCAACAGGATTCGGTGACCATAATAATAAAACACTAACTCGTGGGCAACCCCCTCACGTCCCTTCCCAGTGTGAGAATTTCTCTGTCCTATCAATAAATACTGCTTTAAAGAAATAGACTACCTCGTAAGTGGATTCTTGAATGGTCACATATCCTGGAGAAGTTGATGGAGGGGGGGAACACATGGTTTTCTTCATTTCTTGGGATTGAAATCCACCATGTTTACTGCATTTGGCAGAGCAGTGTACACAAGCTCTTGAAGGCTAAGGATTGCTCAGTAGTCAAGGTCCCTCCAATTATGATGTCAAAGTTCTAAGGCTTATGTCATAATTGACAATTTGTCATGCTTGTTTTCCTGACATTGCTTACCTCTTTAATGTAAAGATTAGTCTTTTAGGCAATATACAGATTCAATGAAATAACCATTAAGGTATCATAATTCTTCTCAGACCTGGAAATTACAATAAAGAATGCATATGAGCCGGTCTCGGTGGCTCGGCCTTTAATCCCACACTTTTGGTAGGCTGAGGTGAGTGGATTGCCAGAGTCTGCGGGTCCAAGACTGGGCTGGGCAGCGAGACCCCATCTCTACAATAAATCAAAACATCAGCCGGCGTGGAAGGGCATGTCTGTAAATCAGGTTGCTTGGAAGGTTGAGGCGGAAGGATCAACGGAGCCCAGCAGTTCGAGGTTGAGGTGACTGGGAGCGGCCACTGTACTGTAGTCTGGGCGACAGAGTAATAAACCAACTCAAAAAAAAATTCATGTGAAACCATAAACAATCAAGAATAGACAAAAGAATCTTATCAAAAGAAAAAAAGCAGGGGCTATCACTGTTCCAGACTTCAAACTTTACTATATGTTTACAGTAATCAACACAGCCTGGTTTTGGTACAAGAATAGGTCCATAGGCCAATGTATCAGGACACAGAATGAAATCCTGAAATTCTCAACTAACTCATCTTTGAAAAAACCTTCAAGTTCCACTGGGTAATGGAGAACATATTCAGTAAATGGTGCTGGGAAAATGCTGAACACATGCACAAGGTTGAAACAGGACCCCTAATTTCACCATACACATTAACTCTGAATGAATCAAAGTCCTAAACTTAAAACACCAAATTATAGTAATCTTAGAAAACACAGGAGACACCATTATGGAAACTGGAACCGGAAACTAATTCCCCTTGAGAACCCTAAATACACATGCCGTCAGAAATAAGTTAGACTAGTGGGATCTCATCAAATTTATATACTTCTGCAAAACAAAAGAAACCATCAGAAGAGCAGGAATATAAGCAACAGATTGGGAAAAACGATTCTCCATATATATATATCTGTAAAAAAGCATAACATCTAGTATCTACAAGAAACTAAAACACTCAGAAAAATCAGACAAATATTCCCTTTGAAAAGTGTGCAAAATACGTCATTGGACACTTTTCATAAGAAGAGATACGGGCAGCTAGCAGACACATGAAAATTGCTCAGCCTCACTGATGATCAAAGAAATGCAAATGAGACCACCTTGAAATACCACGTAATCCCTGCAAGACTGGCCATCATTAATAAAACAAATAATAATAAAGGTGGGGAAGGATTTGGGAAAAAATAAATGCTTCTACACTGCATGTGGACTAAAAAGTAGAGCAACATCTTTGGGAAAGAGTGTGGTGGTTTCTTAAGGGACAAGATATTGACCTACCATGTGACTCAGTAATTACACTGTAGAGAATATACCTGGAGGAACGCAAATCATTTGACCGAAAAGATACATGCACACGTATGTTTCTAGCAGCTTTAATCACAATTGCAAAAAACATGGTACCAACCATGTTGCCAATCAAAGCAGGATTGGATAAAATAAATGTGGTATATACATAGTGGAATATAATGCAGCCAAAAAAAAAAAAAGGATAGATATAAGGATTTTGCAGAACGTTTAATGGATATGAGGTAGGTCATTTTCAGTGATTTATCACAGAAAAAAAGAACAGAAATCCATATGTTCTCACACATGAGCTGAACTTGATCACTTATAGTGGTGTAAGAAAGGGATTGGCAGTCGTGGAAAACTGTTTAGGAGGAGGAGCGAAATTGGAAGTGGAGGGATACTGCTAAGGATGTGAGAGGCATACCTCATCAACCAGGGACCCTGCATAATCACTGTTTGTATATCTAACTCTGAATTGTACCCCACATTTTTTAATAATTAAGATAACTAACTACCTAATTAACTAACTAAATAATGGCTGTAAAACATGCAACTGACTTTACTTGTTTATTCTATTTTTTTTTACTTTAAAAATGGTTACAATTCAGAGTTGGGTCTAGAATGTTCATTATGCGGGGACTGATTTTTAAACAAATGTATAATACTGCAATGATACTACTTTTCCTTTTAATACGTTAGAATGCATGATAAAATTCTGCCTTCAAAATGGACAATTACAGTGGTTCTCACATAAATTCTGAATGTTTTATTCTGCCTAAATTGCAACTTGTTGAGATTCCAGATCTATATCATTCTTAGATAACTGAACCTTGAGATTCAGTGTACCTAAGTGCTATTCAGAAGGCAGAATGTATAATAAATCTTAAAAATTTTAGAAAATAAGATAGTATTGTCATTTAATACAGCTTTTTCCATTCTGAAATTTTGGGTACCTTTTCATGTCACGCTCTGTATTTTCTGCTTGTTAATTTTGATTAAATGTTACATATGTGCAGTCCTTAGAGAAAAATTTCCCTTATGTATTGAAAGGAAATATAAAATCACATTCCCTTTATATTTTAACCCAATTTATATTTTTAGAATAGTATTTCCATTGAATCCCCTAGTATTTTCTCTACCTAAGACATAATGCTGTACTCTGCAACAAAGTATCCATTTAATCTGATACTTTTAATCATCAAGCATTTAAAATAAGGCACACAGAAATAAGAGAATTTGGGGCCCAATATATATAAACCAAAATAACATGCTGATTTTCAAAGTATTAAGTATTTGGGCCCCTATTATAATAAAAAATTTAGATAATTGAAAATTCTGGAAAATTAACGATGATTTTAGTTAAAGCGATGTTGAAGTCCTGTTAGAAAAACAGCTCACATGCTGTTACATAACATTAAAACATCCAACACTTTCTAAACTAAAGAAAATGCTAAAATAGTATTTGGTTGTGTTATAACCAAGCTCCAATAGGATTCGGTGACCATAATAATAAAACACTAAATTGTGGACAACCCACTCAGCTCCCCTTCCAGTGTGGGAGTTTCTCTGTCCTCTCGATAAATACTGCTTTACCAAAAAAAAAAAAAAAAAAGACTACCTCGCTTATTGGAATCTTGAATGGTCACTTCTTCCTGGAGTAGTTTTTGGATAGGTAGTGAACACATGGTTCTATTCACTTCTTGGGAATAAATTGCACCGTGTCTACCACATTTGGCAGAGCATTGTACACAAGCACTTGAAGCCTAAGGATTGCTCAGTAGTCAAGATCCCTCCCATTATGATGTCAAAGTTCTGAGGCTGATGTCAAAAATGACAATTTGACATGCTTTTTCCCCTGACTTTTCTTACCTCTTTAATGTAAAAATTAGCCTTTTGGGCAATTTACAGATTCAATGAAATAACCATTAAGGTAGCATCATTCCTCTCAGACCTGGAAATTACAATAAAGAATTCATATGAGTTGGTCTCGGTGGCACAGCCTGTAATCCCGTGCCTTTGGGAGGCTGAGGTGAGTGGATTGCCTGACCCCAAGGGTTCGAGACCTGCCTGGGCAGTGAGACCTCATCTCTACAATAAATAAATAGTAAGTTGGCTGTGGTAGCACATGCCTATCATTCAGACTATTTGGAAGGCTGAGGAGGAAGGATCAGTGGAGACCAGCAGGTCGAGGCAGCAGTGACTGGGAGTGGACACTGCACTCCAGTCTGGGCGACAGAGTGAGACTCCAACACACACACAGAAAAAAAAGAATTCATGTGAAACCATAAACAATCATGAATAGCCAAAAAAATCTTATCAAAAGAAATAAAGCTGGAGCTATCACTGTTCCAGACTTCAAACTTTATTATATGTTTACAGTAATCAACACAGCCTGGTATTGGAACAAGTATAGGTCCATCGGCCAATGGATCAGGACAGAGAATGAAATCCTGAAATTCTCAACCAACTCATCTTTGAAAAAACCTCCAGAATCACGGGGTAATGGAGAACATATTCAGTAAATGGTGCTGGGAGAAGGCTGAAAACATGCAGAAAATTGAAACAAAATCCCTATCTATCACCATACACATTAACACTAAATGGATAAAACAGCTAAACGTAAAACACCAAATTATAATAATCTTAGAAAACGCAGGAGACACCATTATGGAAACTGGAACTAGAAATTAATTCATTTTCTGAGCGCTAAATACCCATGCCTTAAGAAGTAAGTTAGACAAGTGGGATCTCATCAAATTAATACAGTTCTACAAAACAAAAGAAACCATCAGAAGAGCAGGGATACAGCCAAGTGAATGGGAAAAAGGATTCTCCACCTATATATATGTAAAAAAACATAACATCTAGGATCTACAAAAAACTCAAACACTCAGAAAAAACAGACAAACGTCCCCTTTGAAAAGTGTGCAAAATATGTGATTGGATATCTTTCATAAGAAGAGATATGGATAGCAGGCAGACAAAAGAAAATTGCTCAGCCTCACTCATCATCGAAGAAATGCAAATGAAAACCACTTTGAAATACAACATAACCCTGTAAGATTGGCCCATCATTAATAAAACTAACAATAACAAATGCAGGTCAGGATTTGGGAAGAAATAAATGCTTCTACACTGAATATGGATGGAAAAGCAGAGCAACATCTTTGAAAAACAGTGTGGTGGTTTATAAAGGGACAAGATATTGACCTAACATGTGACTCAGTAATTACCCTGTAGAGAATATACCTGGAGGAACTCAAATCATTTTACCCAAAAGATACCTGCACCAGTATGTTTTTTGCAGCTCTAATTACAATTGCAAAAAAACATGGTACCAACCATGTTGCTCATCAAAGCTGAAATGGATAAAATGAATGTGGTATATACACAGTGGAATATTATGCAGCCATAAAAAAAGACAGATATAAGGATTTTCCAGAACGTTTGATGGATATGAAGTAGGTCATTTTCAGTGATTTATCATAGATTCAAAGAAGAGATTTCCATAAGTTCTCACTTATTAGCTGAACTTTATCACTTATAGTGCTGTAAGAAAGTTATTGACAGTAGTGAAAAACTGTTTAGCGGGAAGGATGAGATTGGCAGTGGAGTGATACTGTAAAAGAAGGGAGGGGCATACTTCATCAACCAAGGACACCGCATACTCAATGTTTGTATATCTAACGCTGAATTGTACCTCACATTTTTAAAAAATTAAAATAAATAAATAATTAAATAAATAAATGAAAGCTGTAAAACATACATCTAACTTTATTTGTTTATTCTATTTTTTATTGTTTTTTACTTTAAAAATTGATACAATTCAAGGTTGGGCATAGAAATGTTCATTATGCAGGGATTGATTTTTTAAGAATACCATAATACTCCAATGATAACTCCTATTAGTTTAAATATGTTGGAATACATGGCATAAGTCTGCCTTCAAAATTAGCAACTACAGTGTTTCTCACATAAATTCTGAATGTTTTATTCTGCCTAAATTGAAACTTGTTGCGATTCCAAATCTATATCATTCTTAAAAACTGTACCTTGATATTCAGTGTACCTAAGTGCTATTCAGAAGGCAGAATGCATAATAAATCTTAACATTTTTAGAAAATAAAACAGTATCATGATTTAATACAGCATTTTCCTTTATTAAAATTTATGTACAGTTTCTTGGTACACACCTTATTTTCTGCGTGTTAATTTTGATGAAATGTTACATATGTGCAATCCTTAGAGAAAAGTTTCCCTTATATATTTGAAGGAAATATAAAATCACATTCCCCTTTATATTTTAACCCAATTTTTATTTTTAAAATAATATTTCCATTGAATCCCTTAGTATTTCCTCTACCTAAGACATAATGCTGTACTCTACAACAAAGTGTTCGACTATTCTGATACTTTTATTCACCAAGCATTTACAATGAGGCACACAGAAAAAAAGAGAATTTGGGGCCTAATATATATAATCCAAAATAACATGGAGATGTGCAAAGTAGTAAGTCTTTGAGCTGTGCATTAGGATAAAAATTTAGATAATTCAAAATTCTGGAAATGTGATAATGATCTTGGCAAAAGCAATGTTCAAATCCTCTAGGAAAAACTGCTTAAAGGCTGTTACACAATACTCAAAACATCCAAAAGTTTCTAAACTAAAGAAAGTGCGAAATTATTATTTGGTTGTGCTATAACGAAGCCTCAACAGGACTCCATGACCATAATAATAAAACATTACCTCTTGGGTAACCCCCACAGGTCCCCTCCCAGTTTGTGAGTTTCTCGATCCACTGAATAAACACTGATTTTTTAAAAAAGGACTACTTCGTTTAGAAGATTCTTGAATGATCATTAATCCTTTGAGAAATTTTTGGATAGATGTGAACACATAGTTTCCTTCACTACTTGGGAATAAAATCCACCATGACTACCGCATTTGGCAGAGCACTGTACACAAGTGCTTGAAGCCTAAGGATTGCTCAGTAGTCAAGGTCCCTCCAATTATGATGTCAAAGTTCTGAGGCTGATGTCTCAAATGACAAATTGACATGCTTGTTTCTGTGACTTTACTTACCTCTTTTAATGAAAAAATTAGGCTTTTCATCAAACTATAGATTCGATGAAATAACCATTAAGTTAACATTATTCTTCTCAGGCCTGGAAATTGCAGTAAACGATTCATAAGAAACCATAAACAATCACGAATAGCCTAAAGAATCTTATCAAAAGAAACAAAACTGTGGCTATCGCAGTTCCAGCATACAAACATTGCTAAATGTTTACAGTAATAAATAGAGTCTGGTATTGGTACAAGAATAGGTCCATAGGTCAATAGATCAGGACAGAGAATGAAATCCTCAAATTCTCAACGAACTCATCTTTGAAAAAACTCCAATACCCACTGTTTAATGGAGAACATATTCAGTAAATGGTGATGGGTAAAGGCTGACAACATGCAGAAGATTGAAACAGGACCCATATCTATCACCATACACATTAACTCTAAATGGATCAAAGACCTAAACGTAAAACACCAAATTATAATAATCTTACAAAACGCAGGAGACACCATTAGGGAAACTGGAACTGGAAACTAATTCCTCTTCAGAGCCCTAAATACCCATGCCTTAAGAAATGTTAGATAGTGGGACCTCATCAAATTAATATCCTTCTGCAAAACAAAAGAATCCATCAGAAGGGCAGGGATACAGCCAACAGAATGGGGAAAATGATTCTCCACCTATATATCTGTAAAAAGGCATAACATCTAGGATCTACAAGAAAATCTAACACAGAAAAATCAGACAAAGTTTCCCTTTGATAAAGTGTGCAAAATACGTGATTGGACACTTTTCATAAGAAGAGATTTGGGCAGCCAGCAGACACATGAAAATTGCTCAACCTCACTCATCATCAAAGAAATGCAAATGAAACCACTTTGAAAATATCACATTCGCCCTGTAAGATTGGCCATCATTAATAAAACAAACAATAACAGAGGCAGGTAATGATTTGAAAAGAAATAAATGCTTCTACACTGCATGTGGATGGAAAAGTAGAGCAAAATCTTTGGAAAATCATGTGGTGGTTTGTAAAGGGACAAGATATTGACTGACAATGTGACTCCGTAAGTCCCCTATCGAGAATATACCTGGATGAACTCAAATCATTTTACCATAAAGGTACCTGCACGAGTATGTTTTTTGCAGCTCTAATCACAATTGCAATAAAACATGGTACGAACCATGTTGCCCATCAAAGCTGGAAAGGATAAAATAAATGTAGTATATACTCAGTAGAATATTATGTAGCCATTAAAAATGACAGATAGAAGGATTTTGCAGAACGTTAGATGGATTTGAAGTAAACCATTTTCAGTGATTTATCACAGAAAAAAAGAACAGAGATCCATATGTTCTCACTCATGAGATGAACTTGATCACTTGTAGTGCTGTAAGCAAGTGATTGGCAAGAGTGGAAAAGTGTTTAGGGGGATGGTGAGATTGGCAGGGGAGGGATACAGCTAAGGGAGGGAGGGGCATACCACATCAACAAGGAAACCTGTGTAATAAAGATTTGTATATCTAACTTTGAATTGCACCCCACATTTTTAAAAAAATTAAAATAAATAATTAAATAAATAAATAAAGGAAAGCTGTAAAACATGCAAATGACTTTGTTTATTCTAATTTTTTTTACTTTAAAAATGGTTACAATTCATGTTTGGGTTTAGAAAAGTTCATTGTGCAGGGATTGATTTTTTAAGAATTGAATAATACTCCATATATAACTCCTTTTCCCTTTTATACGTTGGAATACATGGTATACTTCTGCCTTCAAAGTTGACAACTGCAATGTTTCTCACATAATTTCTGAATGTTTTATTCTGCCTAAATTGACTCTTGTTAAGATTCCAGATGTATATCATTCTTAGAAAAATGAACCTCGAGATTCAGTGTACCTAAGTGCTATTCAGAAGGCAGAATGCATAACAAATCTTAAAAATGTTAGAAAATATAACAGTATCGTAATTTAATACAGCTTTTTCAATTATTAAAATTTGTGTACTGTTTCTTGGAGCACTCTGTATTTCCTGCTTGTTAATTTTCATTAAATGTTACAGATGTGCAATCCTTAGGGAAAAGTTTCCCTTATATATTTGAAGAAAAAATACAATCACATACCCTTTGTATGTTAACCAAATTTATATTTTGAAAAGAGTATTTTCATTGAATCCCCTAGTATTTTCTCTAACTAAGACATAATGCTGTACTCTGCAACAAACTATCCGATTAATCTGATAGTTTTAATCACCAAGCATTTAAAATCAGGAACACAGAAAAAAGAGAATTTGGGGCCCATTATACATAAACCAAAATAACATGGAGATTTACAAAGTAGTAAGTATTTGGGATCCTCATTAGTATAAAAAATTTAGACAATTGAAAATTCTGGAAAGTTGATGATGATCTTAGCTAATGCGATGTTCAAATCCTGTTAGGTAATCGACTAAAAGGCTGTTACACAATATTAAAAACATTCAAAAGTTCCTAATCTAAAGAAAGTGCTATAATAGTACGTGGTTGTGCTATAACCAAGCTCCAACAGGATTCTGTGACCGTAATAATAAAAGACTACCTCATGGGCAACCCCCTCTTGTCA